>NC_054748.1:15622910-15932355 GCF_018143015.1 Lytechinus variegatus | reverse complement strand
TCAAAACATTGATCTGTAACCAGTATGTCCTACACACTGTTAGAAATTATTTGAACATCGTTGTTTAATATGTCAATCGCACAGTAGTTGTTCAAACATGAAACAACAAGATGAATTAAAATTTTTGATTATAAATGATTTAAGCATCTTTGTTTAAGATTTAAACACTAATTTAAACAACTATTGGGCGATTATAGTAAACAGCGCTATTTAAATTATTTTTTACAGTGCACGCATGATAAAATGTTCTTAAAGAGTGTTGCATATCATATCGTAATTATTACAAGGACACTTGTTACAATATCAGCTATTATTACAGTGGATAGTGGCGTGTGTCAAGTATTGATTATTTATTTTTCCCAATGACAGTCACGTGATCATGCATCCATTCATAAGCAAGCCGCTATCACACGATGTACACGAAAGTATTATTTCGGTTCTGTACATGTTTTATTTATTGACTCATACAGTATATACGACCTTTCATTTATGACGAGAAAAGGGGCATGACGTAATAAAGCAATATTTGGATGCAATATTACACAGTGGCAACAGGGGAAAAACAGCAATTAATATCATGATGGCTAACAATAATGTTCAGGGTTCCGATTCATTAAGACTTGTTATAATAACAAATTAAAAAACAATACAGCTTTCCAATCAGATTAAAGAATTTCAGTAGCTTTTAACTGTTATTGTTAATTCGCTATTATGACACGTTTTATACAACGGATCCGTGTCGGTGGGATCAGCAAAAAATGCCAAAGACATATTTAGGGTTGCGTGCGCCTATATTAACAACGGGAAAGCAAAAGATATTCATTCGAGTCAACCCATTCTCTTTTTTTTCTTTTTTTTATATAGCTCATTGACAAAGTGTATGAATGTGATTGTCTATCAAACACTATATCTATAGAGGGTAACTACTGAACTCCCTTTTCCCAAATTGGGGGGAAATCACCAGCTTTAGGACTATTTTTATTGCAGGAGTTTGTGCATTTATTGCAAAGTCAAAATAAATTTACAATACATAAAACATAATCGTAATATGACATGAAAGTACATTGTAATGTGATAAATTTATAGTTAGTGTCATAACAACATTTAGACATGAATATAAAAGGATAAGACAAAGTGATGAAAAACAAATGCAGTGGCAAACTATATGAGGAAAATAAATGCTTGAGTAATAGCAGCCAAAGGGGAAAAGCGTTACATGGAAACCTATTATTCTTTAGGTCTAGGTCTGAAAGAAAATCTTACGCACAAATCATCGGAAAAAGAGAAAGAAGATATAAGAAGCAATTAAGTGTGCGTGTGTGTGCAAGTGGGTGAACGTGCAGGTGTGATATTAAGAATGCTTCGATAAAGGATTTTTTTCAGCGTTAAAAGAAAAGATAGATGCAGTGAGTTTAATATCATTGGGCAAATCATTCTGACTATAACTGACTGGCGGAAGGATTAGGGCTGTCTGACTGTTTCAGGTGATGAATTTGAGCCCTCAGGAGATGGTTTCATAAATGCTGATTTTTTGGTCAGATATAGATTGTCAGAATATCCGATCCGAACATTCGACACCCGAATTTCATCCTTATTTCTTATGATTTTTTTTTATAAGTTTTAACACACTATGCGGCTAATAGCAGCATAATTTTGTCGTAAAATCGGAGGAGGACGAGAGTTTTCCGCATTATTTTGATGCTGCTATTATCCGCATAATAGCAGCATCGGGACGAGATTTTGACTTTATGAACGCATTTCGAAAGTAATGCGGATAATTGCCATGGAGCGGTCACAAGGGCACCCTTTTCCAACGCAACCGCATCGGAGGGGGTGTGTGCGGTTGCCATGATGATTATCCTCCTTTTTCAGGACGGGCGCTCGTAAAAATAGTGCGGATTATTTTCGGACATAGAGATGTATATTATTGACACTAGAGGGCGGACTTCATCAAATTGCTGTGAATCCATGGTGCCATGAGCCTAATTACATCAGGAGGGCTCAAGATATTCGTTCGACCCAACCCATTCGAATTTTTTTCAATTTGATGTTGCTGATTGACAAAACTGTATGAATATGATTCAAAATCTAACACTGATTCTAGAAATGGTAACTACTGAACTCCCTTCGCCCAAAGTGGGAAGATAAAAAAGTGACTTGGAACTATTTTTTTGACTGGCGGACTAATTAGGGCTATTTTACTGTTTGAGTCGATGAATTTGATCCATTCATAGTTATCTTCATAAATGGCAATTTATTTTTAAAATGAGCTGGCTACGCTACCCTTTCCTGGTCAGATATGGAATGCCAGATATATATCCTATCCAATGGTAGTAAACATTCCACCCTCTAATTTCACATTTATTTTTTATGAATTTTTCAAAAGTGCCATTTTAACACACAAGTCTATGGGGAATGTTTTATGCGCGTGACACCCCATGTTTGGGGCGGCCGCCATCTTAAAGAGGGCAAGAGCGCGGATTTATAACACACGGCTCTATGGGAGAATATCACATATTTCACTTTTTTACATTATATTTTCAATTTAATGCTGTATGCAACGTTAAAATCACAAGGCAAAACATTTTTATGTTAAAATATATGATAACCATGCATATTTTATAAAGGAGATGGACTGAACATCCAGAAAACGGGGGAAAATAGGTTGCTGTACGTGCATTACTTATGATGTAGATCAGGGCTTGGTCTGAAGTTTCCCCTCCTTTCAGTTAATTTTGAGGAAATCAAAGTAGAAATCATATGGTGAATCACTGATAATCCCATTAAATATAATATTGGAGACTATGCGACGTTATAGCTATATTTAACACCACGGGTGTTAAATCTAGCAGCCCAATCAATAAAGGACCTCACCATCTGGTGTTGGAGTTACACTGCCACTGGTGTTAAGATTACCAACATTTAGGATGTTAAAATATATCAACACCCGGGATCAACACCATTCTTGGTGTTCGATTTGAACACGAGTCGGAGAACGTTATGAAGTTGACACCATTTGGTGTTCATTTGACACCCTCGAACACCTGCAGAAACGAACATTTAAACGAAAGTTTAAATCACCCATTGGTGTAAAAAAATACCAACACCAGCTTTGGTGTTGTTTCACGGTTCGGATTCACACCATTTGGTGTCCGATTTCAAGTTCTTCAACACCTGCAGCCTGACGGTGTAACTTTACACTAGGGTATTTTTTAAACTACCCCAACAACAGACAGTGTTGAGTTACTCCAGTGAAGTGTAACTAATTTTTGTTAAAATATTTCTATCCAACACCTGTCACGGTGTTGTTTCAACACTTCTGAGTATTTGGTGTTTATTTTACACTCTAAGTGTTGTTTCAACACAGTATATTGCTTGAACACTGCCGGAGTGTCAAATGAGCACCAAGTTGTTTCAACACTTCTGAGTATTTGGTGTTTATTTTACACTCTAAGTGTTGTTTCAATAAGTATATTGCTTGAACACTGAGTGTCAAATAAGCACCAAATCAAGAGAACATCATCATCATCATATCAGCCATGTTCAGCCCACTGCAGGGCGAAGGCCTCCTCAAGTTGGTGCCAAAGGTGCTTGTCTTGTGCTGACGCAATCCAATTTATACCAATGAATTTTGTGAGCTCGTCACTCCATCTCAATTTCTGTCTACCCCGATTTCGTGATCCTAGCCATGGTCTCCATTCTGTGATGCGTTTGGTCCACCTATTGTCATGTGATCTTGCAAGGTGGCCAGCCCATCTCCATTTCATTGATTTAATTGCTTTGATTATGTCTATTACTTTAGTCTGGTTCCTAATCCATTGTATGGTTTTCCTATCGCGTTTTGATATCCCTAGCATTATACGTTCCATACTATGTTGAGTGGTTTTTAATTTCTGTTCCATTTTCTTTGTTACAGACCAGGTTTCGGAACCATAGGTCATTGCCGGTATAACACATTGATTAAAGACTTTTCTTTTAAGGCAAATTGGCATATTGCTCTTCATAATGTCATTGAAATTCCCAAAAGCGATCCATCCAGCTCTTGTCCTCCTTTTAACTTCTTCCAGTTGTTCATGATCCATTCTGACATGTTGCCCAAGGTAGATATAATGATCTACTCTCTCGATTTCAGAATTATCCATTATGATTCTTTGCTCTGTAGCAAATTTGTTGAACATTACTTTTGTCTTTTTGATGTTGATCTTCAGCCCTACTTTGTTACTTTCAGTGTTGAGATCGTTAAGCATATTTTCTAGCTTGAGGCCATCATCAGTGATTAGAATGATATCATCGGCAAACCTTAGGTGATGGAGACACTCGCCATCAATGTTTAGCCCTGTACTTTCCCAGTCTATTTTACGTATTATTTCCTCCAGTGCAGCGTTGAACAGTTTGGGTGAAATGGTATCTCCCTGTCGCACTCCTCTGTTAATGGGGAATTCATCACTGTCTTTGTGCAGGTGAATGGTCGCAGTTGCTTGGCTATACATTTCCTGAATTAGTTTAATGTAGCTATGGTGCACACCTTGTACCTGTAAGGCTGTTATTACTGCCTGAAATTCTACACTATCAAAAGCTTGTGCAAAGTCTACAAATGCCACACACAAGGGTTGTCTGTATTCGCAAGTCTTCTCTAATAATTGGTTTAGTGTGTGGAGATGGTCTGTAGTAGAGAAACCACTTCTGAATCCGGCTTGTTCCCTCGGTTGATTAAAATCTAGAGTTCCAGTGATTCTGTTTGTTAGAACTTTTGTAAATAATTTGTAGGTGTTTGAAAGTAAGCTAATTGGCCTATAGTTTTTAATATCCTTTATGTCTCCTTTCTTGTGGATGAGGATTATGATTGCATTGTTCCAGCTGTCTGGTGTTTGTGTTTTTACTAATCAGAGTGTAAACAGCTTGGCCAGCTGTTCTAAGATGACATCGCCTCCATCTTTAAGGACATCCACCAGCACCTCATCGCTGCCTGGTGCTTTACCACGCTTCATTTCTTGTAAGGCTTTAGCAACCTCATCTACTCCTACTGGAGTTATGTCCTCATCTGCATCTAGAGCAATGATTGGTGCATCAACATGGACCTTGCTGGAGTACAAGTGTTGAAAGAAAATCTTCACATGATTAATTATCTGGTCTCTGTCATGAATAACACTTCCATCCTCCCCTTTAATAGCTATCAGTTGTGATTTCCCACTGGAGAGTTTACGTTTGGTTGCTTTATAGCTGCTATCATTTGTTATGGTCTCTTGGACTTTCTTTATGTTGAAGCTGCGAATTTCACGTTTCATACGTTTTCTTATTGTTTTACACAATTCTGTATACTCTATGCTATCCTTCTGTGTTGATACCTTCATCTGTCTCCTTTTTCCCATCAGATCGAGTGTCTCCTTTGTGATCTTGTCAGTTGTTTGATTTTCCCTTTTAAGAGCACAAGTTTGGACAGTGTGAGAAAATTTATTGTAGATATCATTAATATCTTCCTGGTTTACTTCATCCTGAAGCACTTGGAATCTGTTCCTTAGCTGCAATTGAAACTCATCCTTACGATGTTTAAGTTTGTCCACATTTAGGCTGGCATTCTTCCTTATTAGTTTACTTCTTTCTAGCTTGAAATTGACATGCATTTTAGCTCTCACAAGCCTGTGGTCACTTCCAGTATTGAAACGATTTAGCACGGAAACGTCTGTAATGATGTCCGGTCTGTTTGTTAGAATAAAATCGATTTCGTTCCTGGTAGTGCCATTTGGGCTTTGCCAAGTCCATTTTCGATATTCCTTTTTCTTGAAGAAAGAGTTCATTACCTTAAGACCTCTGCTTGAAGCAAATTCCAGTAGACGATCTCCCCTATCATTCCTAGTGCCTATTCCAAATTTACCTAGCATCATCTCACTATTATCTTCCCTTTTACCAACTTTAGCATTGAAATCTCCCATAACTATAGTAAAATTTGCTTTGTCTTCATCAAGTAGTTCTGCAATTTCCTCATAGACCATATCAACCTCTTCGTCCGCATGGCTAGAAGTTGGAAGGTATACTTGGATGATTTTCATGGTTTGTTTCTTGGAGATTTTTAGGATAATCTGGGATACTCTGTCTGAAGTGCTCTTGTAGCTAATGACATTGGATGCTATGGTCTTGTGAATAAGGAAACCCACCCCTCCTATGCTACTTTCCTCCTTTCCCCCTGTGTACAGCAAATGACCACTTTTTAGTTGTTGTAGATGTTCCCCACGGCGTCTAACCTCACACAATCCGACTATGTCCCATGTGATGTTGCCTAGTTCTTTTTCCAGATCATATAGCCTATCCTCTCCTAAAAGGGAACGTACATTATATGTACAGATGGTCACATCCTTTAAGGAGCCTGTCCTAGCCCAGAGATTCTTAGCACCCTCTGCTCCTTCCTTACCACAGCCGCTCCCGTAGCTGGGCAATCCAGAGCTGATGGGGACTGAGGGCCATTTCTTTCTTTGTGCTGCCATAGTCTTGAGGGGGTGTGGCCTTGACTCACCATGCTGGCCACAGTTGCATGTTGGTGAGTTGTGGATGCCGTTGATCAATTATGATTCCTCCGCCTTTAGATGGCAGTGTATCAGTGTAACGCCACAGTAGCAGTCAGGTTCTAATACCCCTCCTGAGGTCATGACCTCACTGGCCAGACATATGACCAGAACATATGAACACTCTAAAGTGTTAAGTTGACCTTATCTGACACTATTGTCACGGTATATGCTATATATTGAATAACTACTACTCAGTCGACCTCGTCGTTTCTCCCGTTTTCTGGATGTTCAGTCCATCTCCTTTATAAAATATGCATGGTTATCATATATTTTAACATAAAAATGTTTTGCCTTGTGATTTTAACGTTGCATACAGCATTAAATTGAAAATATAATGTAAAAAAGTGAAATATGTGATATTCTCCCATAGAGCCGTGTGTTATAAATCCGCGCTCTTGCCCTCTTTAAGATGGCGGCTGCGCAATACATGGAATCACAGTCGCGTTACGCGCGCGTCAATGCGAGCGATTACTCTAGTGTCAATATACATCTCTATGTTTTCGGAATTTTAGAACGCAATTTTTATTAAATTATCCGCATTACTCTTAGGCGGCTATTTGGAGGATAGGTTTATGAAAGGGGTTCCACCGGCAAATGAGAACCCAGACAGAGTAAACGATCGATGGCTTGCCATTCGGAATAACGTATAATCGCTTTGATCGGTACTGTAATGTTGGTATGACCGAATAAAGGAATTAACTTTTTGATAGAAACCGCAATAAAACGCTAATTTCGTGTTCTCAGGTTACACCTTAAAAAACATTATAAAAAAGATTTGTATACAGTTGTGTTTTGGTTTACATTTGTTTTCACGACATTTTGCTTCTTTTCTTTTCATTCATTTCTTTTTCATTCTTATTTCGTTTTTGCCTGAAAATCGCCTTCCCCTGAAATTCCTTGAATCGTATGATCGTCTTGAATTCCTTGATTTTTTAAAAATTTATTTTACTTTTATTTATGATTGAAATGATATCCCGCCGTTTCTCTCACCTGCACGAGTGCCGCCACGAAGGGATCACAAAGCCAACACAACTGAGGGAGGTGTTGATGGCTATATTAATTTCCAAGATTTCAGCATTTGACAAACACGGTGAAACATATACTGTGCATGCATGAGTACCAATAAAAGTGATACCGTATAAGATCATGACAGTCACCCACGACAAATCGAATCGAAAAGTAAATTCAACCACATAATGAAATTTGCAAACGTGCCTCTGACGTATTATTATTCTATCTTGACATTATTCCTTTTTGTGTGTAAACTTGGTAAACAGGACTTCACGTTTCCATTTCTCTTTCAGTGAAAAAAGACATAATTGTTCGTGCCATTTGCGGCGGAAACCAAAAACTTTAGGGGGACCACCATATTTTTTGACAAGCAAAAAAAAAAGGTTATCAACCAAAAATTTAGGGGGGGTCGTCCCCCAACCTCACATTTTGGGGGACACGTCCCCCGTCCCCCCCCCCCCCCGCTTCTGACGCTTATGGTTCGTGCAGAGGAAGACGTTTAATATTCTGATTATTGCTGCCTCATGTTAACTTGCATTTAACTGTTGAAACTGATACCTGCATGATAAGATAATTTGATTCCTTCTTGTGTATAAAAAGGGCTTTCGTTTCGTTATTTCCTTTGATGGCTGAAAAGGTGGGATTTTGCGTGGAGTCAAAAGAACTCATTTTACATCCTGAATGTGCTTCCAACATCATGTGAGCTACGTTTGACTTTATAATAATAATTTTATCGACGCGGGTTGTCGGTACTATCTACAGACAATTGAAATCAAAAGACTTGTCAAACATGTCCATGACGTTACTATCGCACGCATTGTATCGACGAGCTACCTGATGATTGATGTATTGATTTATGTGATGCTATCATTCATCTATTGTTATGTCTGACATTTGCACATTCGTTTGTAATAATCATGATAACATACGTGAAAGATAGAAGCCTGTAAAAACGAGGAGAATTCGATATTGTCATGATTTGTTGATTATTGATATGGTTTATGACAGTTGCCGGTGGAGCAGAACTACGTGAGTTGCAATATTTAACTGTTTTTCACGATTATACAGTATGATATATGTATTACATTTCTAATGGAATATGAGGCTCTGATTGGTTAGTATCTTAAGCTGTTCATATGAGTTAAAGTTGATTTGTAGAATTTGTTTTTATGTCATGATCACTGACAGATCCGGCTGGGGCACAGCCGGCCCGTGCCCCCCCCCTCCCCCGCCTTTAGAAGCACAATTAACATTTGTAATGCAAACGTGCCGTTCTGTGATGCTATCATTCATCTATTGTTATGTCTGACATTTGCACATTCGTTTGTAATAATCATGATAACATACGTGAAAGATAGAAGCCTGTAAAAACGAGGAGAATTCGATATTGTCATGATTTGTTGATTATTGATATGGTTTATGACAGTTGCCGGTGGAGCAGAACTACGTGAGTTGCAATATTTAACTGTTTTTCACGATTATACAGTATGATATATGTATTACATTTCTAATGGAATATGAGGCTCTGATTGGTTAGTATCTTAAGCTGTTCATATGAGTTAAAGTTGATTTGTAGAATTTGTTTATATGTCATGATCACTGGCAGATCCGGCTGGGGCACAGCCGGCCCGTGCCCCCCCCCCTCCCCCGCCTTTAGAAGCACAATTAACGTTTGTAATGCAAACGTGCCGTTATACCTCTTTTTTATAGATGCACTGTCCATAATTTGGGGATAAGAACCCTTTTTTTCCTTGTAAAATTTTCCTCGAGAAAATATACGCCCAGCCCTCCCCCCTAAAAATCGTGGATCCGCCCTGGTTATGATATGTGTAACTTGTTTCAAATAAAGGAACTGTTGCTGCACAAACGTCTTTTAATCAGTGGACGGTGCGTGTGCTCTATAAACCAACACAGTTATTATTTTCATTATTGCCTTTGATTTTCTTTTTCATTTGAATTATAATTAATGAAGACGCCACACGATCCAAATTGACCTCCCGTTGGCGACACGAATTTCGGAAGTTTCACATTCGTTTTGGCTCGTGACAACAGTCTGCGTTCGCTTAGCGGGAGTGGAGTGGGGGTCCACACCCTTCTGAAATATACCATCGAGGGGGAGGGGACTTTCAGGAAAGACTGTGCTGAGTAGTCTTCTGTGTCCTACTGCATCCGTCCGCCATGATTAAATTCAAGATTATTACATATCAGGTTGGAAATGGAGGAGGCTGCTAAAAAGCGGAAATGTAGAGTGCAGCCTCATAATAAATATTCTTGTAGTTGCATATAAAAGATAACATAACAACTTGAAGCATGCACCAGTTAAATTAAAAGGAAATAGGGAAAATTAAAATAGAAAAAGATATAAGAACTAGAATTTTAATTCGTCATGAGGACGAATTAGGTGATCTGTCTCTGATTTTGTGATCAGGAAGACAATTAGCATGTTTATTGAGATCAATATATGATCATCATGATGAAAGCTGAACTTCTCTGACGTAAAGAACGTGTTGAATACTCTTGAAAAAGAGGGAAATGAAAGTTGTGTAAAAATTTAGGTCATACACATATTATACAGGAACATGTACATATTGTACATTAAAAGGGATTTTAATATCTTTTATTGTCCAATGTTTTATTTTACATACATTGTAATGGTCATTAAGGACCATTTGTGAAATGTTGAAGAGAGAAAAAAATTCTCATGTTTACCCCTGTCCCTGGGCTCGAACCATGGACCCTGAGGACGCAAACCTGATGCCTTACCCATTGAGCTACACACTTCCCATAGACCTTACACATAAGCAAAACGAGAGGATCTCAAATCCAATTTTGCAAGAGAAATACGGGCATGATCCCGGCATCAAATCAGAAAATGAAGACCACACTTGCGATAGCTCACAACTTCAGCTCCAAGCTCAGAAAAAACCAACGAAACAAATGGAGATATGGCTCGCGAAATAGAGGAATGTAAAATCCAGTTTTGAGAAAAAGTCATTTCCCATAGAGATTGCACACACAATGAGGGAAAATGACGTTCCCTTACAAATTGACATTTTTAGGGATAATTCGTTCCTTAAAATGACAATAAAGCCAATTTACTAGATAGAGTAAGACCTCAGCTACAACATATAAAAAACTGTGCGAAAATTGATCAATATTTATGGCGTTAGAGTCAAATGTGCATAATTATGATGACGTCATAAGTAGCAAAATGGGAATATTGAGTTTCGACGCCATTTTGATGACGTTATGATAAAATTTTGGGTCAAATGTGACATGAAATTATATCTCCCATCCATACTCTATTCGAATATGAAAAAAAAAATTGGGGTCAAAGGACTTCCTAAAGAGCTATGATAAATTTTGTATAGGCATGTTTTTGCACATATATTGTCTATGGTTAGTGCGCGCGCGTGCTGTAATCTATGTTCCAGAATAAAGGGACCGGTTGCGTAAAAGTCAGCTTTGATAAAAGGATACGATAATGATTTTTAGTTTTGCCAAGTGAATTCCTTTATGGCACAGGACTGATATACCTATGTACTTGAAGATCAACCTGTAGAGTTTAGGAGTTGTCGCCAGATTAACTCGGTAAGCTATCTTGCACTGGCACTACGCAAACACCTCTGGAAAAATATATTCAGTCTACATCACTCTCAAGACCATAACAAGCAATTTTCAAGCATTGGAGTACTTGGTTCATGTTAATTTGTCAAAACCAATGAAATTACTCCTTCAGAGCACATTGAATCATATCTATGGGTTCTGCCCTTTTCACCAACACTAAGGCGAATAAACTCATGCATCATAATATTCCTGCATAGTTGTATCATTTGCTCTACTTTTGATCAAACAGAAAAAATAGAGACCTTTCCCTTCGCTTTCTATCATTATTATATTAAGTTGACCTTACCATTTGAAATGATGTTATCTTAGGAGCGATGAAACAATTTCGTTGATATCAATTGAGTTATCCATGAACTTACCTGAATTTCGAAAATGCGACGTTGAGTAATATTTTTATAAAGTAATTATTCAAAATCAGTGGAGCATAGATCGAGAGTCATCCCAAAGAAATAAGGAAGAGAATTTTAATCAGAATTTGTGTAAAACTTTAGTATTCTACAAGAATCTGTCTGTCTCTTTGCATCGCCGCCCTAACTCGTTTTCTCCCTCACTCACTCTCTTTGTCGTTGAGTTTTCAGAAGCTACAGGAAAATTTAATATGATGGGTCGGAACACGTTTAAACTCCTTATTTGTATTGTATATGCGTAATTAACTTGGTTCCAAAACGAAATGATCAAAATTTTACAAGGGCTCTGCACAAATCCACTAAGTCAAAATGAACAATATTTTTTTATACAGGGATAGCCATGGACCTATCCACGGAGTATTATTCTATTGTTACTGGGGGTGCTTAGCATTGTCACAGCATCCCCAGTAACAATAGATAGTCCTCCATGGATATGAGGCTAGCTTCATTATATGTATTATTATCATTATTATTATTTTCGTTATGTCCATATTCTCCAGATTGTCGCGAGCCCTTTTTTTTTACACTATGTCGATGGTAGAATATTTCTTTGTCAGTAAGGTAACGACCTTCAAAATTTGAGGGGGGCGTACATGGAGTGTAGAACGTAATTTCTATAAAGCTGCGGTTAACTGAAGCGAACGAGCAAAAATTTTGGCTTTTTAAATAAAAAATAAAATGATGTAACAGATCCCGATATACTTTTAAGAAAAAATTATTTTATATATCACATCTACCTTTTTTCTATATCTTTTTTTTCTGTCGTGAAACATTTCTTTTGGGGACAGGGCCCTTATCCCCCCCAAATACACATATATTTATACCAATGCCCTTTAGTTTCATCAGATAAAAACGAATAAAGAGCATCTATCAGTATTAAAAGTTCACATTTCATTTTATTAACGTATTTTTTTTTACAGCTTTCTTGAAAATACGTTTATAAGAAATTCTTTTTTTTCTCCCCGATGGTCTTGATTTGTCTCTTAAAAGAATTCACGTTTATATGTGCAGCGGAGTTATATCATTACATAGAAATTTCTTATCAACACCATTTATTTCTCTCTTATTTTTCGTGAAAATATTATCGGAGTTTTTGTACATGTATTGCTGTTTTCCCCCGGTTTTCAACAAAATATTCTTCCAAAACGTTACCCGATTTGACCTTTGAAAACCTTAATCAGTTTTGCTACTATACATTCAAGTTATATATTATGAAAGAAAAGAAACAGAAATCATTGTATTTTTAATCAATTCGAACGAGACGTGACGATGGTAGATATTGAACAATTAAGGATGGTGAAACGACACGAGCAAGGTAACAGGATAAATTAGAAGATATCGTGGGATCTATTACAAAATTGCAATACAAATGGTATCACGCGTCACATATTAAGTGTCCTCGCCCTTTTTACGTAGGCATATTCATTAATTTTCCACTGGATAGACTGTCATTAACTTTTTCAGAATATGTTTTTCATGAACTAGTCCAAGAAAAGACTTCAAGGAAAGTGTCCATTGGAGTCTTCGTGCAGCATCGTAGGGCGTACAATTACTGCAAAAATGGCTCCTACTGTGTTCGTTGGAGAAATATTGGCTGTTATAATTGCATTCGTAGGTAAGTGTCTATTCTCTTTTTTATTACCTAGAATTAGCTAGGTGGTCTACTCTCTACAAACAGTGTTTATTACTGATTCCCACTCACTTACTTCCATACGTATTTGATAAGAAGCGCCTGTATGAAATAATTTCAAATCATTTGAAATTATTTGATACAGGTCCTTTATTCCTAAAATCATGTCATTGCACAATATTTATGAATTAATATGTATCTGATCTGTAACCATATTTGATTTTTGTATTTGATGTGCATTTGTGAAGGAGATACAAAAAAGTTGAGAATTGTGATATAGAAACTAAATTATGTGATATTACATATTTTTTTTGATTTGGCATTAAGAAACTCTTCTTTGAATTATCATATTTTTAAGGAGAAATGAAACTTTGTTTCACACTATAATGAAGACAAATTTAAACATGTCATATATCAAAAAACAAAATGAAGAGTAAGTGGAATATTTTTATTGGTCCCCTCATTTGTATACCGACCGTTTTGTGAAATTAAAACCCTCGTCACACTAGAGGCGGAATGAGCCGGAATGCCGTTGGAATGAAAATTCTTGGGACTTTCCTGGATATTCGAAGCGCATTCTAACAATTCGGACTGCATTCTGAGTGCATTCCAGACAATCAGGTCCATTCTTGTGACCGGCCCGAATGTTTTGCTCATGTTCAAAACTTTCGAAGTGCATTCGAAGTGGAGAAATATCGAACGACATTCGGAGTGCATTCTGACTGCTCTCTGACTGCATTCTAGATATTCTTACGACATTCTAAGAGCATTCGATGCATTCTAATCACATTCTAGAGAAAACCGAATCGCATAAAACGCGGCCAGCTGCTGTTGTAACGTCGTTTGGCAGTAGAAGTCACCCGGTCATGTCGCAAAAAATTAAGACATTTTTGCAAAAGTAGTGAAAATTTCAAATTCCCTCCCGAATGTGGCACGAATTTTGAAAGTACTTCATTCCGGCTGGTTATGCTCGATTCCTGCTCAATCCGAATAATTGTGACGGGAGGGGGGGGGGGGGGTGGTATAATTGAAATTTAAAAATGTCATTTAATTTTCCTTCTTCATAACGGATCTTACTGATTTTGATAACATTTTCAGTGTTACACTATTTTTATTTTTTCTTTATTTCTACTGTATTGGTGGGATGAACATTCTCTTTAAGGTCAGAGAAGATCATTCGATTGCAAATATATAACTCAAAGAATGCAATGTAAAATAATTCTATTCACATCAGCATAATGGATATAGGTGGCGCTATTCAGGAGATAAAAAAAAATGGTTTATTACTTATACATATTACAACCAGGGTAATCATTGGTGTCTAATAATAAACAGCATAATTCAGTTATGATTTAACTAAATATCAATATCTTTCAACCATATAATACAATAACTAGACGTTATACGACCTTGATCTATGTAATGAATCTAAGTTATGGGTTGCCTTTGTTCAAACTTTGCGTTTCGGAAAGCCCTTCCGTTTTTCATTCTAAAATTCTCTGGAAATTTTATTTTTGAATTGCGTTCCTTAAATCTATATTTTGTTTTATACGATATTATGAAATATTTTTACTTTGTTATGTTACGTTTAATATGTACAAACTGTAAAACGGAAATCTAATCAAACCACTTTTGTCAAAGATGACCACATGACATGCATGAGGTGTAATGATTAGGCCTACATAAAAAAATTAAACATAACGCTATTTCAGAGTTAACGTAACAATAAATAAAGGCGCTTCAATAACATCCACTTGTGTTGAACCAACATTAAAACTAAACTTTTCGAGGTTCACCGTTAACTTGTCTCCTGAATGGCCCCTTGTAAACGAAGTGAAAGTCAAAATGACTCGCTAATTTGAGTCAAATGGCATTCATAAGGGGGTCGAACTAACTACGTGTAGAACAGCAATATTGTGACATTTGACACAGTTATGCGTGACATACAAATGTGATATAAACCAAATGTCACTATGGCATACTTATATGCATCACAATGTTATATAAAAAGTATCCTCGGTTACATAAATATGAATTAAGTATGAAATTTAAGTCACTTTAATCATATTAAGGAGGGTCATCTGAGGGACAAATTATATCTTACAATGGTGCGTCATTTGGTCTGTAAAATTCTCCTAATCAGTAACTTTAAAAGCGGGGTAAAATAACTGATATTGTCTATACGTGTACTGCATTATTTGGCAATGCATTATTTCCGTTACAGTCATGACAGTTACCGAAGTGGCGCCGAACTCCTGCCGAGCCACGTGCGGTTCCATAAGGTCGGCCAATGGTGACGTCATCAGTTTGCTACCAGTACCTGCAAAAAATGTGATGAGAATGAACGCTGGTTCTGCAACGTTCGTATGCCTTCTCCCAGGTACACGTTTCTTATTTTCAAATAAGGTATATATGCATGTATATATACTGTTGAGGCCAGTAGTTTACATACACCCAGGCAGGGGCGGAAATCTCTCCCAAAAGGTAGGGGGGACAAGGGTCTGGAAAATTTGACAAGCAAAAAAAAAGGTCATCTCATCCAAAAACGCACGTTTTATTCACATTTTGAGTGAGATATTTCTTAGCATCACCAAAGACCCAAAATAGTAGGGGGACATTTGAGTAGGGGGGGACACGTCCCCCCTGGGATTTCCGCCAATGCACCCAGGTACATCAAAGAAAAGTTGACACTTGCCAACACATCATAAAATTTACTATATCTTATAACTTATTTGTGTTATCAAGACAAATTTGATAACAAACAAGTATGTCATGCCTCTTTGCCAAATTGCATTGTCATCAGGAGCTGAAAAATATTTAGGTGTCATTTTTTCCCAAAATCTTCTTATTTTAGACATATTGACAAAATCATTTCGTATTTGTGCTAATTACTTTTGAACACAAACATTTCAGATTAAACTTGTGGTTCAATGATGACATTTACACACATATATAATATATTTATAAATGTGTAAAGTTATACATGTACAACAGTTTTTGGCAACTCTTTTTTATTTAAATATTGTAAAGAAATGGATGAAGAGAACAATGGTAGGCGTAGTTTAAATCAAGGTTCCCCAGAGCTTTCTACTACCCTTTGGAAAAATTGGTGATGCCGAAAAATGTCTCTGCCGGGAATCGAACCAGGGCCCCCAGCTTTGAACGCCGGTGCCTTAACCACTAGACCACAGAGACGGGTTAGTGGCTAGGCCGAACCCAATTCGATTGACCGTCAGATAGACAGATTTTCGACACTATACCAATTATAATTTCCTTTGTCGGGTGAAGGTGGGTTTAGAACAATGACAAGCCGCCATGCCTCAGCTGCATGGATCAAAGCTGGATCACCAATTTTTCCAAAGGGTAGAAAGCTCTGGGGAACCTTGATTTAAACTACGCCTACCATTGTTCTCTTCATCCATTTCTTTACAATATATATATATAGATATATATTTGTGTGTGTGTGTGGAAACCTGAGAGCTACGTCTCACTCGTCGTTATTTCTGTCTTCCAAGTTTATTTACACTAAACATGCTAAATGATGAGTACCTGCCTACTGGTTGTGCTGAGGGCCCCTTGAATTATATATATACATATATATAATACACATGTTTATATATATATATATATATATATATATATATATATATATATATATATATATATATGTACTGTATTTATGTATGTATGCATGTATATGTATATATATATATAATTTATATAATTTATACATATATACCCAAATAATCTGATGCGAGTCTCATTTGTATTTTTATTAATAGGAGCTGATGCGATCTCAGCATCTCCAACACAGATCTCATTAACTCCAACAACTCTGCCATCCCCTACAAAACCTAAGAACCTCTCATCAACTAACAAAACCCAATCATCTCAAACAACCACATCCATCTCGACACTATCAACACCATCATCAACACCAACTACATCAACACCAGCACCCTTATTAACCATGTCAACATTCACATCGACACCAGCAACCCTTACTTCATTAACTATAACAACACAACCAACCCCTTCAACGAACCCATCGGTGCTTTCATCAATCGCATCATCTCCAACGACGGCCTCAACAGCAATAGCAACACCAACAACTCCGACGAAGTCTTGCGCCGAATCCTGGTCGTACTATGAGGGGTGGTGCTATGGCTACTTCAGGGATCCAGTGAACTTTGGCAGCGCCTTGTCGACGTGTCGGACGATTGCGGGTTTGGAAGCGGATTTGGTATCAATACACAGTGACGCTGAGAATGCGTTCGTCTATGACTTATGGGTGAGCTTGGTAAGTCCCTATGGTTAGAATTTTAATTGGTGTCAGGTAAAATGGCAGAGGTAAAAATGGCAGAGGTAAAATGGGAGAGGTAAAAATGGCAGAGGTATTAATGGCAGAGTTAATAATGGTAGAGGTAAAAATGGCAGAAGTAAAAATGGCAGAGGTAAAATGGCAGAGGTAAAAATGGCAGAGGTATTAATGGCAGAGGTAATAATGGCAGATGTAAAAATGGCAGAGGTAAAACTGGCAGAGGTAAAAATGGCAGAGGTAAAATGGCAGAGGTAAAAATGGCAGAGGTAAAATGGCAGAGGTAAAAATGGCAGAGGTAAAATGTGAGAGGTAAAAATGGCAGAGGTATTAATGGCAGAGGTAATAATGGCAGAGGTAAAAATGGCAGAAGTAAAAATGGCAGAGGTAAAATGGCAGAGGTAAAATGGCAGAGGTAAAAATGGCAGAGGTATTAATGGCAGAGGTAATAATGGCAGATGTAAAAATGGCAGAGGTAAAACTGGCAGAGGTAAAAATGGCAGAGGTAAAAATGGCAGAGGTAAAAATGGCAGAGGTAAAAATGGCAGAGGTAAAAATGGCAGAGGTAAAATGGCAGAGGTAAAAATGGCAGAGGTAAAAATGGCAGAGGTAAAAATGGCAGAGGTATTAATGGCAGAGGTAAAAATGACAGAGGTAAAAAATGACATTTTTACCTCTGCCATCTTTACACAGAGCCGAATTTTAATTAAGGGTGACGAAAATATAACATAGTCGCCATTAGTCGGTATTTTGATATAGGACCTAATAGGAGAGGAAGATGAATCAAATGTGACGTCACTGATTTCTTCGATTAAATACACTGCAAAAACTCCGGTGTTGATTTGCCACCAGCCCGGGATCTATATTTGTCAACACCAGAGAAGTATTGAAACAACACCAGTTTTAAATCAGAGCAATGCTGTTTTAATACTAATTGGTGTTATATACCTATCTGGTGTTTGACCAAATCCAAACTGGTGTTGTTTTACACTTCTCTGGTGTGGACATATTTAGATTTCGGGCTGTTGTTTAATCAATTAACACCGGAGTTTCTGCGGTGAATGCCTATACCATGAGTAGGTCCTATTAAAAGGCCCCATGTCACAGGCCTCTTTTAAAAAGACTTTTCTTTTCCTCCTAATTACTTTTGATCATTTTTCCCCTGTCCTTGGTTGGTTTATTTCCTCACGATGGCCGTAGTTTTGGAACACACCAACACACAAATAAAACCACTGGTGTGTATGAAGGTTTTTTTTTTTATTTTTGCTATTCATCGTGTATTTAATTGCTATCACTTCGGTTGTTGGCCTAAAGTGATTGGTTAACATTGGTTTGACTTTTAAAAAATCTGAGCTTGAAGGTCACATTTGTCACCTGTGTCTGTGACATGTTACAAAAATGAAGCCCAGAAAAAAATGCCTTCAAAAATAAATATTTAGTGCTTCAAAAATTGAAATATAAAGTGACCGGAAACATCATCTTAATTTTGTCCCACTTACAGTACCTACAATTATGTGTACTATTTAGGCGTCTATAAGACACCTATTTACAAAATCGGGGTTTGCCTTGTAGTTTTAGCGTTTCATTCTCAATAATGGTTGTTTTCAGGGTGTATGAGTTCTAATACATGCACCTGTACACATGTTTCATCTTGGTTTGAGAATTTTTAAATCGGCTGCTCACAAAGTTAAACAATATTTTTAACAGGAGGAATACATTGGTGAATTGTTATGGATCGGGTATCATCAACCGACGAATGGGGTTTTGGAACCCTTCGTTTGGACTGACGGGACACCGGATGATTACGCCTCGTGGGAACCAACACAGCCCGACGATGAGGGAGGAAACGAAAACTGCGTGTCTTTCTGGCGCAGGAACCCCTCAGATGACGCAGCGAAGCCTTGGAACGATGTGCCGTGTGACATCGTCACTGCCCCTTTCGTCTGCAAGGCAGCTATCTAAAGCATTGATTTTGATTTTTTGTTTTAATCTGTAATTTCATTTCATTTATTCAATACTTTCATTAAAAAACATATAACAATGTAGATATATACACACATATAAAGGATTATAGATAAAAAAAACATACAAGTAATACAAATGAAAGTATTAGGAGAGGCAGAAAGGCTGAGCCTTATATAAAGAGCCAATCTCCATACAGATAAGAAGATTTAAAAATTGAATTGTTGATTAAAAGTAGCAAAGTAAAATAAATTGAAAATAGTACATTTAAATTTAACACCCATCCACATCAACACCCATACACCATTCGTAATCAAACACCAGCAAACACACACACATACATTTCTTATTTAAAATATCAAACTGTTACACTTTAGAGGTACCTATGTAATAGTAAAGATTTCATTTTTCTTTTAAAAGTGTTCAGCGTTGTACTCTGTCTTATTGTAATTGGTAATTCATTCCAAATACATGGACCTTTATCCAAAAATAAGTAATAATAATAATAATAATTACACTTATATCGCGCCAAATCCACTCTGTAGAGTGCTCAGGGCGCTTTTCAGGAAATTGTAAGAGAAATTAAGAAGAATTGAACAGAAATGTTTTGAGGTAATTTTTGGAAGTTTCAGAAGTCAAGCACTGTTTGATGTTAAGAGGGAGGCTATTCCATAGCTTCGAGTATGAATAAACAAATGATCTTTAACCCCAGGTCTTGGAAACTTTGGGGGTAACAAGAGAATTGGAAAGGGAGGAACGTAAGGATCCTGAAGGGGTATAACTTTTGATCAGCGAAATAAGGTACTGGGGAGATGAGCCATGAACACAATAGAAAGTTAACAATACAATCTTGAACATAATACGCTGTAAGTTGAAGTTTGCCCACCATCCTCAGTAAGTGCAGCCAACGTCACCAGTGGAACAGCCGATGGCACAGGGACTGAAGCGTTTGGTTCCACTAAAGCTTTTCAGGTATATAGACCTACATGAAAGTCAGACATTGTGAAATTAATGTACAAAAGAAATAGTGAGAGAGTGACATCATCGACTCTCTCATTTGGATGTTACTGGCTCGTTCATACAAATATTTTGTTAAAAATAAGCGAAACTTTGAAATGTCATAACTTATTTTACATCCGATTTTGATGAAATTTTCAGCATTGTGCTTGTCTCATTTTTCTCTATTGATTCAAATCAACATTTTTCTGATGTGGACTTGACCTTTAACCAGTTTGAATAGTTCGGATTTATTTTCAGATTTGACGTGAGCAAAATGATATCCCGCCATTTCTATCATTTTTACGAGTACCGCCACGAACATGACGAAGGGATCACGAAGCCAACACAACTGAGGGAGGTGTTGATGGCTATATTCATTTCCAAATTTTCAGCATTTGACAAACACGTTGAAACATATACTGTGCATGAGTACCAATAAAAGTGATACCGTTAGATGACAGTCACCCACGACTAATCGAATCGAAAAGCCATTTCAGCAACATAGGCCCGAATCCACAAAGTTGGTTATGCTTGAAACCATGGTTTCTGCAGAAACCACCTTTGTGAATTCTGGCCATAATGAAATTTTCAAACGTGACTCTGGCGTACATTATAACATTAAACTATTTTGATATTATTCCCTTTTGTGTGTGTGTATACTTGGTAAAAAGAATTTCACGATTCCATTTTTTTTTCAGTGAAAAAAATCTAAATTGTTCGTATAGAGGAACACATTTAATATTTTGATTTGGTTGCCTCATATTAACTTGCATTTAACTGTTGAAACTGATATCTGCATGATGCGATAATTTGATTCCTTCTTGTGGGTAAACATGATAAAATGGCATTTCGTTTTGTTATTTCCTTTGTTGGTTAAAAAAGGTGAAATTGTGCATGGAGTATAAAAAAACCATTTTATATTCTGAATGTGCTTCCAAAACAATGTAAGCTATGTTTGGCTTTATAATTATATTATATCGACACGGGTTGTTGGAGCTGTGGAGAGGCAGTTGCTGTCAACAGACTTGTCAAACATGTTCATGATGTTACCCTATCGCACGCATCAGTTGAATCGATGAGTTAGCTGGTGACTGATGTATTGATCTCTGTGATGCTATCATTCATCTATTGATATGCCTGACATTTACACATTTATTTATAGTAATATACGCGAAAGGTAGGAACCTGTAGAAACGAGTAAAATTCGTTATTTTCATGATTTGTTGATTATTGATATGGTTTATGATAGTTGCCGGTGGAGCAGAACTACGTGAGTTGCAATATTTAACTATTTTTCTCGATTATACAGTATGATATATGTACTACATTTCTAATGCGATGTGAAGCTCTAATTGGTTATTATCTTAAGCTATTCATATGATTTAAAGGTTATTTTTAGAATTTGTTTCATCACTAGCAGACTCCATCGCCTTTTAAGAGGCACAATTAAAATTCGTAATATAAATGTACCGTTAAACCACTTGAATGCCCCTCTTTTTTCATAGATGGAATGTCCATGATATTTTGGGGATAAACACTTTATTCCTCTTGTCAAATGGGTACCCGGTGTGATACGAAAGCCTTTGAAGTATGCCTAGCCTAGCAATTGAGTCTTGGAAGTCTTGTAGGAATGCTCCCCAGGGAGTGGAGAAGATGCACACATTGCATGCGGGCATACAAATATCCGATGACCGGGGTAATAATTATGATGTTAAGCGCTTTGGACCATAATGGGAAAAGCGTTATATAAAATATAGGTATCATTTTTATTATTACATTGGCCTGTAAACTAATTCATCAAAATATCCTTGACGTCATAAACTTATAACAAAAATTGGACTTTCTGAAACTGAAGGTTTTTATGCTCTGATGTCAAACATTCTTATTATGGATTGAATCAATAATTTATAATCTGAACTAGACCCTTATTAATCATATTGAAAAAGCAATTAATCGCTTTTGAAAATTAAGTAATGCCTCGGATATCATCTTATTGAAAATGTTACGATTATAAGGAGTTTGAACACAATTGATTTTGATTTGATCTAATTTATTTCTGCATTCACATCAGTATCAGAATGACAAAATACACATATACAATATATACAAAGGTAATACATAATTATAACAAAATGAAAACAGAATAAATATTGTCAATAAATATCAACAAGATGTGTTATATGTTTTTCCAAAACAAGATTATAAATGAATGCAGGAGACCGCCATCGTAAGCGATTATAGGCTTGATGATGATGGAGGCCTCGTAAAGGTATAATAGTTCTTCATTGATCAAGTGGGTGCGGTGCAGGTGTAGGTGCAGATGCGGCAGAGAGCAGTTGAGATATTAAGTTATAGAGGGAGCTGCGTAAGATGTAATAATGTTACGTTTAAAATTAGCTTTCAAGGAGTAGATTGTTGAACATGATTTAATATTTTCTGGAAGATTGTTCCAAATATCGGGACCGTAATGTTGAATAGATTTGTGGATATTAATAATTTGGGGTTATTGAGGTGGAGATTTCCAGATATGCGGGTTGGGTAGCAGTGGACAGACCTGTGGAACCTAAACATATTATTAAAAGACTGAGGAAGTTGATTGTTAAAATACTTGAACATAAATATTGCACCTTGAATCTTAGTAATATCAAAGATTTTTAATGTTTTGAGTTTGTAAAACAGTGGGTCACTATGAGCCAAGTAATGTGAGCCTGTACACATACCGATAGCTCCTTTTTTAAGTTTAAATATAGAGTTTAGTTTAGAAGAGCCACAGTTTGCCCAAACGATATTGCGGTATAATATATATGGAAAAAAACTAAGGAATTGTATAATAAAGATAAAGATTTTTAGGAAGAAGGAATTTTAACTTTGAACAGATTCCAATACTTTTTGAAACGCACATTGTAACATGGTGTATGTGTTGGTTCCAAGACAGAAATTCATCCATAATTGCACCCAAGATTTTCGAATTGGTTTTCTATTCTAAAGGCGTACCGTCAATGTTAATGTAAATTGGTGTGTTGATATTATATAATTGATGTCTGAAATACATAAAATGTGTCTTTTTTGTATTTAAATAAAGTTTGTTGGCCTTGAACCAGTTAGATACCTTGTAAATTTCACGATTTAGTACACTGGCTAATGAATTAAGGTCTTGATGAGAATAAAATATATTGTATCGTCAGCAAATAAGACAAATGACAAAATAGAGGAGGTTTTTATAATATCATTAATATAGAGTAAAGATAAAAGAGGACATAAAATCGAACCCTGGGGAACACCACATCGAACTAAAAAAGAATCAGAGTCATTATTATTAAAAGTGACATATTGCCTTCGATTATTCCAGTAATCTTTAAACCATAAGAGAGATTGGCCTCGTATTCCATAATGATTGAGTTTGGAGAGTAAAATATCACGGTTAAGAGTATCAAATGCTTTACTTAAATCACAAAAAATACAAATTACGTGTTCTTTATTTGCTGTGGCATTAGTTATTTTGTCATAAATTTGAAGTAAAGCTGAGTCTGTTGAATAAATTTTCCTAAAACCATATTGATTCGAATTTAGAATATTGTGTTTGTTGATAAATTTGTAAAGTCTTGTGTATACTATTTTTTCTGGAATTATTGATATTGTTAGAAGTAAAGAGATGGGACGGTAATTACTTTTTTCGTGGGGATTGTCTTTCTTAAAAATTGGATTGACTTTAGCTATCTTACATAAATCTGGAAAAACGCCTTGAGATAAGGAGTTTTTAAATATGTGAGCCAAAGGGCTAGCAAGAGGGTGAATTATTTGCTTGAGTAAAAACATACTGATGCCATCAGATCCAGAAGATCTAGAATTGTGAAGGGTACGGGCAATGTTGATAATTTAAGAAGGGTTCGTTCGGGTTAAAAAAAAGAGATTCCTGATTTGGATCTGACAGATAATCTGTAAAATGTGCATCGGGAATATTTATTTTACTTGCTAATTCGGTTCCGATATTCTTAAAAAAAAAATTGAATGAGTGTGCATAAAGACTGGGATCACTTGTTCACTGCTACCACCCTGCCTGTGGTGAATCTACAGGTAGGACTATGGTATTCCAATGTTGTACAGAGCACACACTTCAAAAAATCATTAAAATATCACTTTTGTAACCAAAATTACTAATTTTCATACAGTTGCAATTTATTTGACATTATTAACTTGGGAATAATTTTTGTATTCACCAGAGCGCTCAAAAACTTGAATTTTGGGCATATTTTTGTGTACGCCCTCTATTGGTGGAAAGTAATATGGCAAGAAAATTTTCATTTTTTGATCTCTATTTTTAATTAAGAAAAAAATGATTTAAAGAATCAAATTGAAATAAGAGCCAAGTAGTATGAATAATAGGTGTAATGAAAACTGTCAGTGTAAAAAATCAAGCATTTGCCCCAAAGAAAAAGAGAAAATAAGCCAAACATTGCCACCCTTATTTTGCCACACATGGAGATATAACTGAGAACAAGGTTATATTATAACCTTGTTCATTGAATGAGTGACTGGGATAAGGTGTTTTAGATCCATTAAGAGTAATGTTATCATTAGGTGGGGTGGGTTTTTGTACCCAAGACTTCTTTAATAATTTCCAAGTTATATGTGTATTTCCACTTTCATTATTTATTTTGTTAGTATAGTGCCATTTTCCGGATGTTCGAATCAATTTTGTTAGTTTATTACGATATATTTTATATATTTTCAAGGAATTATCAGTTGGATTGCGCAAATGGGACTTACAGAGTCAATTGCGTGCCTGTATTAACTTCAGTAGACCTTTTGTTATCCAAGGATTAAGGGGTTTATTACGTTGGGTTTTAACTTAACTTAAAGAGATATTTTTTCATCATAATGTTTTAATTTATCATTAAAGTGATTGTAAGCAATATTGGGATTTACTTCATCGTTAACGTCTTCCCAATCTTATAAAATTAGATCTTGCTTTAATATTTCTTGATTTTGTTTTATTTGGGGTAAGGTAGTTTACATTTGCATGTTAAAAAATATAAGTAGGTGGTCCGAAACTTCAGAACAGGGTATCCCTCCGATAGCTTTGCTATTATGGACGTTCCAAAAATGTTATCAATCTGAGTTGACGAATTTGAATTTATTCTGGTGGGTTTATTTATGATAGAAAGGAAGCCAAATGAATACATCGATTTCATGAAATTAGTTACATTATTATTATCGGTTGAGGCCAAGAACTTAATATCAAAATCATTGATTAGAAAAATATGTTTGTTTTCATCCCCTATTTTATAAAGATATTGCTTTAGTTCATCATGAAAGGGGCCTGTATTTGAATTAGGAGGTCTATAAACCAATGATAATGTTTTTGGAACTAGTATTTTTGATCGCTATAACCAAGCACTCTGCATGAGATAATTTTGCATCAGAACGAACTGAGAATTTAAGATTATGTGCAATATAAAAGGCAACACCACCACCTCTTCTTTCATTTTGGTCTGTCCTTATTAAATTATAATTAGGTAGATCAAAAATATCTGGGGAATTTTGATGTAGCCATGTCTCGGTTAAGCCAATTACAGAAAAATGAAAGTTGTTTAATGAGTGTAAGAGGTAAACTAAATATTCAAAGATTTTATTTATACTTCGTATGTTTGCATGAAAAAGGGAAATATTGTCTCAAGTATTATTAAATTTGTTGTTAAATTCTTGGGGAGTGTAATATTGATAAATGTCCGGGGTAAAAGTTTGTGACTCAGACAGAGGGGCGTGGAAATGTAAAGTACCGGAGGTTTGGAGAGAGGTCAACTGCAAGTGTGCAAGTGGTGCAGGTGAATGTGTATGTGCGTGAAGGTGTGTTCATGTTTGAAAGTGGTGCTCGTGTATCAGCAATTTGAACATAATATACAAGTACAAAATGAATAAGACCCATCTTGGTCAATGATGATAGGCAGAAGAGCAAAGCCCGACCACCAAAAAAATGCAATAAAACACTTTCAGCAGCAAAACTTAGAATTTACAAAGAGAGAATCGAGATAAGACATAATTAACAAACTGAGCCTAAATTTAGCTATATCGAACATTTTATTATTACAGAGGTTTCTACTGGTAAATATTACTGTTTTTGAGATGACATGAAGTGGTATATATATATACTTGAGAGATGAATATAAAGAAAAATGAAAAGAAAGTAGGGTAAAAAGCAAACATGATGTCAGATTCAGTGGCCAGAAACGATTATGTTTCTTACATATTAGAAAAAGAAAATATTTCTGAGACAGTCATAAAACGAACAAATAAAGTCTGTTTAGGTTTGCGATCATCTAGAGTAACTGTAGTAAATGTAGTAGTTAAAATAAAAAAAATCAAACAAACAATTGATTTAAAGAATGATAACCACTGTCAAAGAGACTGGGGGACTACATTGACAGTGACTACACGAACCCGCCAACTATCGTTTAATAGACAACTTCATTGAGTGGGAAGTGATCAGTGGTGCATAACCACGCCTTAGTGATTGAAACCTGGGGATGTGATAATGCAAATTGATTGCATTGAGTTTACATGAAATGAAAGTACACTACAAACTTTCGGCATATCTTCACCAGCAGACCGTTTACAAGTCAAATAATGAATTTGGTAATCCGCTTTGAGACAATGCGTAATTGGATAGAGAGATTAAGCGCTTGGTACACAAAAGAGTTGGCGTAAATATAGGGATGAATTCTAGGAATGGCGGGAAAAAAGTACTATATGGAAAAATGTTAAGTACGTGACTATTCAACATATTCAACACATTTGTATTAGCGTAATCAACATACATAAAAGAATAGATTTTTCCTTCTCTCTCCCTTTCTTTTAATCAAAGGATAAAACAATTGTATTAACCAATTTTCGATTAGGCAAAGGTCAATGAAGTTTGCCCATGGTCAGTCGTCATGTTCTTACATGCTCACGTATTGACCAATAATATTCATGGACATTTTGGTTGGCGGGGAATGATCGGTGGTGCATGATAACCACGCCTACTTGTAACCTGTGTAATAAATCAACGTGACTGCATTGAGGTTTAAATGATAGAGTACAACCTTTCAAAAAAAACATGCTAATCGTATCTTTCCTGACGGACCGTTTAAAAGTCCAAAAATGAATTCGTCATCCAATTTGGGACAAAGCTTAATTGGATAGAGAGATGTAAATATAGGGATGAATTCGAGAAGTGGCGGGAAAAATACTATATGAAAGAATGTTACGTACGAGGCTAGAAGTAATGGTTCCAACCAGGTAGTTGAAAAGACATACTGTACAGTTTGTATATTATAATCGACACACTGGCAATGATACATGAAAGGGTAGAATATTTTCCCTTCTCTTTCCCTTTCTTTTTTATCAAAGTATTTTTCTTATAATAAGAAAAAACAATAAAAGTTGTTTTATGAATAAAACATGCAACGTTGAAGAATGTAATTATAGTGCACGTACAAAAATCTGTTTCTGTTATACAGATTGTCGCTAGACTTTACAGTATGCATTACGTAATGAATTCTGCCATTGTTAACGGAAAGAGAAGAGAAATAAATAAAAAGATTAGGCAAGGTCAATGCAGTTAGCCCAGGGTGAACAGTCATATATACATGCTCGCTTGTCAACCAAGTCTTTAATTAAAAAAAAGAACCGTTTAAAATACTCTGACATGTCAATGGTAAACCAATTTGGAACAATGCTTAATTGTATTGAAAGATTAAGCGGTTGTCATTCAAGTTGTGGGCGTATGTAGGGATGAAATTGGAGAAATGGCGGGAAAAAATACTAAATGAATGTGAAGTACGATATTGGTTCAACCGTTTTAGTTCAACCATTGATAGTAACAGCGATAATGATAATGATAGTAATGAAAATTATATGAATACGCATCGACTCGGAGTCAGTTGGCACGGGTGGGTTCTTAACTTTCCCTGAATTGATTCAACACTCCTTAAATTGGCCACTCGAGAACTTGACCAAACATCAAGTAGACCTAGCTTCTCTCAAGTAAAACATTATTCCACTCGCAAAATTGCCATTGTTGAGTTCTACCGCGAATACGTAATTGCGAATTAATTGAAATTTGTTTTCTACATTATTTGTTTTTTACTTTCCGAATTCTCACTATTCTGTGCCCTTGATTTCTCTCCATTTCTTCAACCTTTTCCTATAACCATACAAAAACTAGTTCTCGATCGTAAATCTAATCATATTCACCGTTGGTGAATTTATTGTATCCCCTCCCGCTCTTTATGTGTATTAGCTTCTGAATTTGTGTGCGCGCGCGCGAGCGAGGGCGGGTGTGCGTAGTGTGCGTGGGAGAAGGTGCGTGTGTGGAGGTGCCGTGGCCGAGTGGTCTAAGGTGCCTGGCTACACATGGAAAGGTTCGGGGTTCGACCCCGGCCACGGGACCTATGCTCTTTTATCCTGCATTCCAATAAATGGAAATGCTTAAAAAGTGTGCATGGGTGTGTGTTTTAGTGGGAATTGTGATTTTCACTGGATTTACTGGATTCTATGAATTTACTGATATACCAATAGATATTTAGATAATCACGAAAAAACACAAGATATGCAGTATAGAGAATAGGTCATTGGTACTGGTTTTATGACATTTGCTCTGACGCCAACAGCTCCACTTGAAATTCCACAAATTCATGGAATGACCAACTTCAACCCTGGTTTTAACACTATACCCTATCCTAAACCTGTAACATAAACTCTGTTGCAACCAAAATATGGCCCTATTATCTTAGACGAAATAAAGCCCGGAGCAATTGTCACGGGAGCAAATGTCGTGTGGTAACAGTTTGTCAGCAATGCCAGGTAAAGTTTCATTCTTCAATAGTTACTCAATACTGTTCAATCTTTTTAAAAAGAACGCTGTTTACTATATAAATCGTTTAGCAGTTGTTTAGATATGTGTTTAGAATCTTAAACAACAAAGTGTGATAAGTAAAGCATGGTTGTTTAAAATGTTAAACAACTTCTGTACGATTCATAAAGTAAAAATCTTTTGTTTACACATTTTAAACGGCGTTTTGCTGTGAAATAACAGTCGGAGAGCTTACTTCTCAGTAAATCAAATGAAGGATTTACCATTGCTGACACTCGGCCCTTTTGCAGAAAGAGTTGCGATCGAACGCAACTCCAGAAATCTAGCGTTACTTGATTTTCAGCCAATGAAGCACCCGTATTCGGGACATGCGCTTGATATTTTGACTTGCGTTAAACATGTTAAACGCAACTCTTTTTGCGACACACCACTTCGTCAGTGGTGACAACTCATGAAATATCTTAGGAGTACAGTATTGGATAACTTCTATGGACACGATAATGCATGACAACACACGCTTACAATTGGTCACAACAAACAGAAAACATGATTACGTAATTCAGTTGGTGCAAGCTAGAAAACTTTTGAACAAACTTAACTGATTCAAATCGTAAGTGATGAAATGGTAAATTTAGAGCTTTATATAAATTTCATTTCATTTGTGGGTTTTTCCAATACTTTTTCATAAACACATTAACAAAGATAGCTCACTCTGGTTCACGAAGGATCTATCTGATAAGAACCAGATAAATGAGATCCGAACAATGGTAGAGGATGGGCTAAAGCGTGTCGATAAATGTACCCTCCCAAACAAACTCAAATTGTGGTGCCTAAAGTTCGGTCTCTTTCCAAGGATCATGTGGCAATTGATGATGTACGAGATTGCAATGACGCATGTTAAGCGGATACAGCACATCCAGAAGTGGCTTGACATCCCTCCATGCACAACAAACATAAGCTTCTATGGCCATTCCACAAAGCTGAAGTTAACCCTGAGCACTCTTACAGAGGAGTTTAAGGGGGAAAGTCTCACATGTACTCAACCCTCCGGCGACCAGTTTGTGAATGGGACTGCGCCAGACATTCGCACAGGATGCAAACGGAATGTCCAGCAAGAAGTTGAGGAAATAGAATCTCGGCTGAGGCATAAGGATATGGTTGGGCCTACAAAAACCAATAGAGCAGGGCTAGGCATGAATCCGACCCAGTACTTCTTTAAGGCAAGCACATCCGTCACAAAGAGGAGGAACGACGTATAGCTAAAGCAGTTGGCCTTGTGCAGCAGGGAGCTTTGGTGTCGATGGGAGTGTGTAGAACCAAGGTCCCTATCCTGGAAAGACATGTGGAAAATGGAAAAGGCACACTCAAATATTTGTTACGAGCAACCTACGACATTCTTCCTTCTCCTCATAACCTGAAGAGGTGAGCCAAGAATGAGAACGAAATTTGCCATAGATGTGGAAGAAAGGGTTCACTCAGACACATTCTATCAAATCGTCAGGTGTCTTTGGTAGAAGGCCTGTGTACATGGAGGCACAATGAGATCTTGAAAGAACTGAGCAATGCCGTAAAGATCACTATTGAGAAAGCAAACCAGACAAACCACTAAAAGCTTCAGCGATGATCTCATTTGTGAAGGTTGGAACAAGTACTGGAGCCAACAGAAAAGCTAGGCTACATACAAGTAGGCTCCTTTGTCTAGCAAGAGATTGGTAATTGGTCTCAGACTTGGATGAGCAGATGACCTTTCCCAGTGAGATTGTGACTACCAACATGCGACCAAATATGGTAGTCTGGTCGAAGCAGTCCAATTCTGTCATCCTCTGTGAACTGACTGTGCCATGGGAGGAGAACATTGAGACAGCCCATGAGTACAAGACGTCAAAATATGCCGGGCTTATCCTAGAATGTAAGGAGAGGGGATGGAAGGTAGACTACTACCCAGTGGAGATCGGCTGCAGAGGATATGCGACAAAGTCTCTCAATTTCTTCCTCTCAAGAATGGGAATAACCAACAGAAGGAAGCTGACTTTGGACTTAATGGAGATTGCCGCAATGTCCTCAGCATGGAATTGGAATAAAATATAAAGCCATCTTACCAAACAAGCAGCTGGAGGTGGCATCTCGTCTTGATGCTTCTGGCCCGCCTCCTGCCACATAGCCATATCGAGGATAATGGGCCGAAATGGCTGGCAGTAGGACCTCGACTGAGGATCCATCTCTTCTAGAGGACATTTCTCTGCTGCCAGCACAAGGTGTGTTTTGTTTATCTCTTTCATAAACACATTAACAAGGAAATACAATAATGGTATACATAGAACTGACAAGCAAAACATTGAAAAAAAAATGCATTTTCTATCAAAACCTATCGATTTTTAGAAGGTTGCAGGGGTTGCCACTATAAGCTAAGCTTGACTGCGTGACAACCCCAGTTACTTTTTTATGATGATCGAATTGTGCAAACATAATTGTGCAGTTTTAGGTTATTGACTTATGTCATCAATTTCCTCAATGTCATCTTCGATACATATGTTGTTGGTCTAATTGTTTTGTTGAAACAAGTACAACAGACGTTGATGTTTCTTATAAGAGATAATATTGTTATCATACTGCAAAAAAGCCGGTGTTAATTCAACACCAGCCTGGTTTCTATATCGGTCCACAGCAGAGGAGCGTTGAAACAACACCAATTAAGGATCAAACCGATATATCGCTTGTCGTTCAAGCAGAGGCAGCCTGAATCTGCCAACAGACGTCCTCGTCCCCGCCCAATTATAGTAAAGTTCGTCTCATACCGTACTCGCCAACTTGTGATGAAGAGCCGGAGAAAGTTAGCTGGAAAACGAAAATCAATACAAGAGGATCTGACTAGAGCCAATGCACAACTTCTCAAAGAAACAAGAAACTGTCCTCGTGTAGCAAACTCATGGACCAGTGATGGACGTATACTCGCCCTGATCAAGACTGACAGAGGAACTGAAAAGCGGAGCATTTTGAGTGTTGGTGATCTTAGAAGACTGGACAGTTAAGTTAATCAGTGATAAATTTAGCACTTTACTCCTGGCTGCATCCGCATCTGCATCCACTTTTGATTTACGTGAACATTTTTTTTTTTTTTGTACATTATTTTGATCCATTTTAGTCTTTTTTTTTCCTTATCTACATATACCTTTGATATTTTCATCTACCACATATTTTTTAAACTCATTTTTATTGTAATCTACCCTCCTATTTTATTACGGTCACTCTATAACTTGTTTTTTCAAAATGACATGTAATCTTACAAAACACCTACAGCAGTATACATGTATGCAAGAAGCTATCTTTTGCTATGATAATGTCAGATAGATTACCTTTTGAATCTCCCTATGTAACCCCTAGTGAATTAAATGCTAGTAAACGTATGAATAAGGAAAACCTGTCAATAATTCACATGAATTGTCGGAGCCTTAAGAAACATTTTGATTCCCTAAATGTATATCTGGACTGTTTTGATAAGAAATTCTCATTGATAGGTTTGACTGAAACCTGGTTGAAAGATGATGATTGTTCTTTTTTAAATATGTATGATTATGCCTTTCTTGCCAAAAATCGCTTATGTAAACGCGGAGGTGGCGTTGGTATTTATATTAGAAATGACATTAAATTTATAAGACGTACTGATTTTGAGATAATGGATGATGCTTTAGAATACATCTGTATTGAAATCATTAATTATCATATGGATCAAAATGTGTTAATATGTGTCTTCTATAGACCTCCAGATAAATCACTTCCAACCTTCTTTGAAATATTAGAGAAAATATTACAAAATGTTTTATCAGAAAAGAAGAAATGTTTTTTTCTTGGAGATTTTAATATCAATTTAATGAATAATTCAGTAACATCTGATACTTTTTTAGATTTATTATCGTCATTTTCATTTTGCCCTTTAATTTCAAAGCCTACCCGGGTTACTACTGAGAGTGCTACGCTAATAGATAATGTTTTTACCAATGTTTCTAACAATGTCTGTCTTTCAGGAGTACTTACCTGTGATTTTACTGATCATTGTGCAATATTTTCTATTTCAAAATTCCAAGAGTGTAATATACCCAATTCTTCTTACCAGAAACGCAATATTAATTCTGATTCAATTTCGCACTTCTGTACAGAATTAGCCCAACAAGATTGGACATACATTGAGGAGTTAAGTGATGTAAATGACAGATTTAACCAATTTTATAATAAATATAAGGAATTGTACAATGAATGTTTCCCTCTTAAAGAAATTAAACGTAAGGAAAAAAAGAATAAACCATGGTTTAATAGCGTACTGCGCAAAATGTGTAATAAGAAGCATAATCTATACCGGAAATATATTAAAAACCCAACGTTATATAAGAAAAACAGGTACAAGGAGTGTCGAAATGCTTTTAATACTGAATTAAGAAAGTGTAAAAGGCAATATTATGTAAATAAATTTAATCAATTAAATGGTGACATGAAAAAAACGTGGCAAACAATTAATGAAATCATAAACAAGTGTAAAACCAAGGTGCAATGTACAATGATTAAAGATAATAATGATGTAGAAATAGAAGATGCAGAAGAAATTGTAAACCGATTTAATAGTTATTTTAGTACAATAGGATCAAAGCTTAATAATGATATGCCTTCAAGTGACACAGATTTTTTATTTTATATGGAAAATAGAGTAAGCAATTCATTGTTCATGTCTCCAGTGAGTATTGCTGATATTATTGATGTTGTCAAAACTTTTAAAATCAACAAGAGCCCAGGGTTTGATGATATTAACATTGACGTTTTTAAAAAATCTATTTGTTTTATTTTTCAACCACTGTGCAATATTTTTAATTATTCGCTTGATTCAGGAATATTTCCTGATCACTTGAAAGTAGCAAAGGTAATTCCGGTTTTCAAAAAGGGTGAAAAGGCAAGAATATCAAATTATAGACCAATATCTCTTTTATCTATTTTTGCTAAGACATTCGAAAAAGTTGTCTACAATAAATTGATTAATTATATAGAAAAAAAATAACATTTTGTATAAAAGACAATTTGGTTTCAGACAGGGTCATTCAACAAGTTCTGCTCTTTTAGAATTTACCACTAATCTTGCCAATGTTTTTGAACAGAGAAAATTTTTAATTGGAATTTTTTTAGATCTGTCGAAGGCATTCGATTGTATTGATCATGCAATATTACTGAAAAAATGGAATATTATGGCATAAGAGGAAATGTTCACAAATGGTTTGAAAGCTATCTTTTTAATAGGAAACAATATGTATCTATAGGAAATGTATCATCTAATGAATTCATTTTAAACACTGGAGTTCCGCAAGGATCGATACTCGGCCCGTTGTTGTTTTTATTATATGTTAATGATTTTAATTATGTAAGTGACCATTTCCATTCAATTATGTTTGCAGATGATACTAATTTATTTATTTCAGGTACAGATTTAAATGAAACAGTCAACATTGCAAATTCTGAACTACTAAAAGTTCATGGATGGTTTTTAGCTAATCGTTTAACTATTAATTTGGAGAAAACATCCTTTATGGTCTTTAAATCAAAAATTTCTACAATAAATGACTCAGTACTAAAAATCCAAATTGGCAATTGTTTAGTTAAAAAGGTAGAGCAAACTAAATTCCTAGGAATAATAATAGATGAAAAACTCACCTGGAAAAATCATGTAAATAACATCTCATCAAAGATTGCCAAGGCTGTCGGTATGATCAACCGCTTAAAGTTCATTGTTCCTAGGAAAGTACTATTAATGTTATATAATACAATGATATTACCCCATCTATCGTACTGTAATATTGTATGGGGAAATTGCGGAATAACCATTTTAAATAGATTGTATATACTTCAAAAGCGTGCAATCAGGGTAATATGCAATGTTCCACCTCTCAGCCATAGCTCTCCTCTTTTTAAAAAAATGAATGTTTTAACAGTTTTACAATTAAATCAAATGCAAGTTGCAATATTCATGTACTCTTATTTTAAAGGTCTATTACCGTCAATTTTCAACAATTTATTTACTAAGAATAGCACAATTCATTCATACAGTACTAGGGCCAAGGGGGATATACGTTTACCCTTATTGAAATTGAATTTTTCAAGAACTACCATTATATTCATAGGTACTAAATGCTGGAATAGCATCCCATCTGAGTTGCAATCATGTTCTACATTGTCATTCAAAAGAAAATATAAATTTTACTTACTGCATAATGACCTGTAATATGCTGCATGTCTATCTATCTTTTCTCTTTCTCTCTTTCTAGCTTGTCTTTCACATCTTTCTTTTTCCCATACTTCCTATCTGTTCCTTTTTAAATTCTATATTTTGGGGAATACCCTCGATAAGCCCTTGTGGCTTTTGGTATTCCCTCCATATTCAATTTGTAATGTATTTTTTGCATGTATTCCCCCCCCCTTTTTCTCTTCAATTTGTAACCATATTTATTTTTATGTGAAATGTGTTCTTTTTTGTGATTTGCTGACTATGTATGTTTTTTATATTTGAATATGGAAATAAATGAAATGAAATGAAATATTGGTTTAACATCAATCTGTGTTGCTTTAATGCTAAGTTGATGTTAGCCTAACGCCAAACTGGTGTTGTTTCAAGAAGCATCTGTTTTTTTCATATGCAAACTCTGACGTAACTAATGCAGGCTCTACTCTACTGGTATATAATTTAATAATTTAGTTAATTCTACTAAACATAAACGGTACTAAGATTGGTTTTATTTTTGTATATCAAGAGCAATGTAAAAACTAAGGAGTTAAAATTGACACCAGATGGCGTTCCGAGAGGACCACATTCTGAGGTGTTAAACTGACACCCTAGAGATTGAACGTAAATTGTTAAAGCAAAAACCAAAGGTGTTAACCTTAGGTATGTAACTAACACAGTTAATTAACAATGGAGTGCAATGATTGGTGTTATCCTGTATGTACACTGGTTATTAACATCACTTTTTTTTGCTATGGGTGATATATTCCCCATTGGACCTCATTCATTGTTATTATAATGGGTCATGGAGTAATCAGTAGCTGAAACTCCGATGTCATCTCTGAGTTCTTTCTTGCAGCAAGATCTCAGCATACGTACAACACTCTGACGAAAAACACGATCCATTTTAGAGTAGACGAAGGGATTGATGGCCGAACTGACGTAGAAGAGGAGGCAGGACACGTGCGTTAGGGCACTGTTCAACGCGAAGTCTTCGGAAACGACAAAACACAGGTGCATTATACCAACGGGGAGGTGGCAAAAGATGAAAGCAGTTACGATGAATAACACAATCTTAGAAGCCTTGATTTTCCTCTTGATGTCTTCCCGGCCTTCTGCATCCACTGGCGGACCTGCAGATGAGCATTGGTGCGCTGCTATCCGGCGAGACTGCACAATAGCAGTTCGCAAAATGATGACATTCAACAGAACCATCGTTACCCCACCAAATAGCGTCAAACAAAAAGTCAAGATATCAACAACCAGAGTGGCTGCTGAAGTTTTTGTTCTAACAGGAGAGCAATAAAATCCTGGTACAGTCACTTGCGAACTACCAAGTGCAATAAGCATTGCATTGTACGTAATGGCTACAACCCAAGTAAGAATGACTGCAATCAGTATACGTCGTGGTGTCACGTAGATGTTGTATCTCAAAGGCTTGACAACTGCCAGGTATCTATCGAAGGTGACTAACAGCATAAGCAACATGGAATCTAGCCCACAGATGTAGGTGACACTGGTGAGGTATACATCCCATTTTGCTGAGCAGGTGATGTCATCGGTTACAGTTCTCCTGTAGACCTCAAATGGGACACCAATGATCCCAGTCAAGAGGTCAGTGATAGCCAGACTTGTCAGGATGTAGTATGAGGGTTTCTTCAGAGCTCCCTGGGTGAACACGGCTACAACCACCAGGATGTTACCAGCCAAAAGAACTGCCACTAGAGGAATCGAAATGGACACGTAGAGCGCAGTTCGGCCAGGGAAGTCGTTTAGTCGGAACGTTGTGGTGTTGTATAAAGTGTAGAATATACCCATTATGCTGATCTCACTGAATATCTAAAACTTGAAGGGAAAAATACATGTAAGCTGTAGACTTGTTCTTTCACAAACAAACCTTTTCTCCAAATTTCCTCGGGAAGTGGTTGTGTTGGATGATACTCCTTTCAGGATAAAACCATATCAATATATTTTTTTAGAATTCGACAAATTCTCTTCCCAGAATCAAAGGATGACTTGCGTAAAAGTCAGCTTGGGTCAAAGGATTTATTTAGGTGATGAGAATTCTTATTTGGCACAGGACCTGCATGGTACACCTGTTTACTTGAAGATCAACCTCGAGAGTGTATGAGTTGTTCGTAAGATATCTTTCAAACACCTCTGGACAAAGTGTTCATTCTACATCACTCTCAAGACCATAACAACAAGCGCTTTTAACTCTTTGTACTCGGTTCATATTAATTTGTCAAAACTAATTAAATCATTCCTGCAGAGCACATTGAATTATTTCCTTATTACACGTATATCAGTGTATGTGCACTGCCCTTTACACCAACCCAGGACAAATAAACTCATGCATCATAATATTCCTGCATAGTTGCTGTACTCCTGCATATTGTTGCTATACTTTTGATCATACAGAAAAAACCTTAGACACGTTTTCATTTGCTTTCTATATATCATTATTGTATTACGTTGACCTTACAATTTGAAATGATGTTATCAAACGGGCGGTGATACATTTCGTTGATATCAATTGAGTTATCCATGAAGTTACCTGAATTTCGAAAATACAAAGTTGAGTAATATTTTTAATGAAATGATTATTCAAAGTCAGTGGAGTATAGATCGAGAGTCAACCAATAGAAATAAGGACAATAATTTTCATCAGAATTTTTGTAAAATTTTAGTATTCCCTCTGTTTGCCTCTCTTCACCATTATCTCTTTCTTTCCCTCTCTCACTCTCTTTGCCGTTGAGTTATCAGAAGCTACCGGAAGACTTATATGATGGGTCGGGACATTATGTTTCAATTCCTTATTTGAATTTGATAATTAACTTGGTTCCAAAACAAAATGATCAAATTTTTACAAGGGCTCTGCACAAATTCCACTCAGTCAAAATGAACAATATTTTTTTTTACACAGGCTAGCCATGGACCTATCCACGGAGGATTATTCTATTGTTACTGGGGTGCTGAGCATTGTCACAGCACCCCCAGCAACAATAGATAATCCTCCATGGATAGATCCATGAGGCTAGCTTCATTATATTTCATCATTATTATTATTATTTTCATTATGTCCACATCCTTCAAATTTTATATGTGCGGCGGAGTTATATGATTACACAGAGATTTCTTATTAACACCATTTTATTCTCTCTTATTTTGCGTGAAAATATTATCGGAGCTTTTGTATTAATATTGTTTTCCCCGGTTTTCAACAAAATAAACATGACCCGATTTTACTTTGAACATCGTAATAGATTCTGCTACTTTACGTTCAGTATATATATATAATGAAAGAAAATAAACAGAAATCGCAATTGTAAAATATATTAATACGAAGGCTACGTGAATATGGTACATATTGAACAATTAAGGATGGTGAAACGACACGAGCAAGGTAACAGGATAAATTAGAAGATATCGTGGGATGTATTACAAAATCGCAATACATATCCTATAAGTCTTCACATATTAGGTGTCCTCGCCCTTTTTACGTAGGCATATTCATTCATTTTCCATTCGATAGACTGTCATTAACTATTTCAGAATATGTTTTTCATGAACTAGTTCAAGAAGACATTCAAGGAAAGTGCTCATTGGAGTCTACGTGCATTATCCGACAAGGAGGCACGATTACTGCAAGAATGGCTCGTACTCTATGCGTTGGAGAAACGTTGGTCGTTATAATTGCATTCGTTGGTAAGTGTCTATTCTCTTTTTTGTCTGGAATTTGCTAAGAGGTCCATTCTCTACAAACAGTGATTATTACTGATGCCACTCACTTCCATACACATTTGAAATTATTTTATACATGCACTTTTAATCCTAAAATCATGCAATTTGTACAATATTTATCAATTAATATGTACCTGATCTGTAACTATATTTGATTTGTGTTTGTGTTTGATGTACATTTGAGAAGGAAATACAAAAAAGTTAAGAATTTTGAATATTGAATTATGTGATATTAACTTTTTAAGATTTGACATTAAGAAACTCTTCTTTGAATCATCATGTTGAAGGAGAAATAAAACTTTCTTTCACATTATAATGAAGACAAATTAAAATATTTTATACATTAAAATACAAAATGAAGAGTGAGTGGATAATGACATTGGTCCTTTCATTTGTACACCGACCGTTTTTTTTTATTTATTGCAATTTAGAAATGTCATGTAATTCCCCTCCTTTATAACAGATCTTACTGATTTTGATAACACTTTCAGTATTAAACTATTCTGATTTTTCCTCATTTATACTGTTTTGGTTGGGTTAACTTTCCCTTTAAGGTCAGAGAAGATCATTCCATAAATGTACAACTCAAACAATTCGATGTAAAAATATTTTTATTCACATCAGCATAATGAACAAAGGTGGCGCTAGTAATATAGGTGTACCCATAACGTCATAACTGATCCCTATTGTTCTAAACAATAGAAATATGAATTATGATATAATCCTATTGTTCTAAACAATAGCATAAAATATTAATCTTATTATAGAAATATGAAATCGATAAATATGAAGTATGGGTCATAGAAATGTGAATTATGGAAACATGAAATATGATATCAGAAACAATAGAAATATGAATTATGGAAATATGGATGACGTCAACGAGAACAATGAAATATGAAAATTGAAAATATGGATTATGACCAAAAACAATAGAAATATGACTTATGGAAACATGGAAATATGGATGACGACACAGTGGAAAAAATATGAAAAATGAAAATATAGATTATGACCTAAAACAATAGAAATATGAATTATGGAAATATGGAAGTATGGATAACGACACAGTGGAGAAGGATATGAAATATGGAAATATGAATTATGAAATATGACATCATAAAACAATAGAAAATGAAGTATGAAGATATGGAATGATGGATGACGACACCGTGACGGAGAAATATGAAAAAGACGAAGTAAGAGCAAATATGAAATATGACATTGGTAAACAATAGAATCATAAAAAATATGCAAACATGCAAGATGGATGACGTCACCGTGGACGCGACAACCAGGGAACATGAAAACATGAAATATGGATTAGTAATTATGACACCGTACGACGATGGAAACGAAGTGGGGCACGGGGATCCAGAACGACGAAAGCAGGATTTTAAAAAATATGGATTAGGGTGCCAGGTCGAGATTTCAGGGGAGAGACAAGATTGACAGGCCCGTGGTTGTCAAATCCGATAAGACGGGTACAATGGGATGCGAAGAAACAAGGGAGTCGTAACGAGGACGGGTGTTTCTATGGTACAATGGAAACAATAGAAGGAGGAAGTGTTTGTCTTCGCAAGGGCCTGGGTCGGTGAATAAAAGACGGGTACAATGGGATACGAAGAAACAAGACAGTCGTAACGAGGACGGGCGTTTCTATGGTACAATGGAAACAATAGGAGGAAGTGTTTGTCTTCGCAAGGGCCTGGGTCGGTGAAAGGATGAATGGGCGAGTGGATTTAATCGACTATCGGGTCAAAGGACGCGTTGCAAGAATGGGTGCTCTGGTCGTCACGATGGAGAGATGAATGGGCGAGCGGATTTGATCGACGTACGGGTTAAAAAAACACATTGCAACATCGGATGACACCATGGCTGTTTTGAACAGAGGTCAAAAGGAATGTTTTAACGTGACAGGTTCAATGACGAGTGACCAGGAAGTAACACCCAGCATAAAAGCAGCGACATTGGACTGATATATTTTATTCACGCCTTGAATTTCATCTTATACACCACGCCAGCATCACTTACGTAAATATCACCATGTACCAGAGAAAGCAGGAAGAGATCGTAGTCATCCCAGACACACAGCCGATGGAAGAAGACGGCGGCCCATACGCAAAAAAAGGCAAGATTTGCCTTCGAAGGGAAGACGGAGGCACCACCACAACAAGCTATCAATGAGTTCGTGGAGGAGGCGAGGAGGGAATCGGGTGGAAATCCAGCGACATCGAAAACGGTAAAAACACCACCAACACCACCGACCGGTGCTAACATTGCCCAGATAAACATATGCCAGGGTATAAAACCCAAAAATGTGACTGTACGAAAGTTTGGTGGCCGCGTGTATGTGGACATCAGAGAATTCTATCTGCTTGGAGGCCAAACACTGCCGACCAAAAAAGGCATCACCTTGACGGAGATGGACTTCAAAAAAATCCAGATGTCGTTGAAGAAGATCAACGCTGCTATATACAAGGGCAAAAACATGTAGGAGAGACGGAGACCGGAGCAGATTGGGCTGGAGACTGTAGCGGGTTGGAAGAGAGAAAACGGGACAGAGGGAACAGATCAGGACTGGTCGGAGAGGAACAGAACGGACGGGTCTGAAGAGCAGAGAAAAATTGAACTATAACGAACACCATTTAAATAAGAAGAACCAGATCACAACAAATTTGAATGCGGTATTTTGAAAATAATTTTTTTTACCTGATCTTGTACATATTATGTACGATTCGTCAATGTACCTTGTATGAGTACCCTACATAAAAAAGTTAACCTGTTGGAGACTAAGCCCCCATTGCGTGTTTGGAGTATATGGACACATGTTCCATAGCAAAATTACCCAATCTCCAACGGGTTATGCGTGTATGAATGAGCGTATGTGTTGACAACGGGTAAAGTATGCGTTGATGTATGTAGGAGAGATAGAAGTTATAGAAATTAAGTGGGGGAAAAGAGTAAGAGTGTGTGAGAAAATTGTGAAAAAAAAGTAAATTTGGCGTTGTAAACGTGTGGTGAAATGAATTGAAGAATTTTGATGAGAAAAGAAAGGAATAGAGTGGTTGTTAAAGAGGGTATGAAAACTTGTTTGAGCGATGAAGTTAAGTTGGTAATGAATATGTGGGACAAAAAATAGGATAAAAATAAACAAATGATATAGCTGAAAAATAAATAAAGATAAGTATATAATACGAAATAAAAATTAAAATGATATTACTATAAACGAATAGTTTATGAAATAAAATCAGTAACAAAAGAAGAAATTGTTTTTTTTAAAGGAAATAATAGAAAAAACCCTTAACGATGAAAGCTTTTGATATCTAGAATAAAAAATAAAATGATAAATGTGAGATTCTAATAAAATTCTAATTAAATCATATGGGTAAATTAAATATGAACAGAGGTGGAGTGTATTTATGAGGATTTTTAAACTAAAAATTATTTGTAAAAAAGGGGGTACTGCTTGTGATCTACATGTGTCAATCATGAAAAGTAAAAAAATAGAATTAAAGATATGTTGCAAGTAGGGATATGGGGTACAAAGGGTAATTGTTTTATTGTATTTTATGTTCCCTGAATGACATGTCACCAGACATTATTTTCTCGTTTGATAGACTTCTTCGAAGGCAGGTACTGTTTTTATTATATTGATGACAATAGTTCTTAATGACGGTCATTGTGAAACCGTATTAAGATCAGGGTGGTTAAACTTTTTTTGCGAAGAACTGGTCATAAATAACGATGAATGGGTAAAGGAGTCTTTTTAATCCTGCCATATGATGCGTGGGTCTCAAACCATATCAATGTTTTAAATGTTAAAAGTTTTACTCAGTCGTAATTTGGTTTCCGAAGACGAAACATTGTTGATAAAACGAACATGGAATCGGAGGAAACAAAAATCATCAAGGTTGGAAAAGGCCTCGATCCTCGAAACATTTTTATCGCAACAATACCCCGCAAGAACACCACCACACGCTTTGCGACAACAATCAACATATGAAGGTTTTCAGCCTGATGGTGTACCAAGGGTTTTCATTTGCCCATTTTCGTCAATTTGATAAAGAAGATGGAATGGTCACCTTACAATGGCATTCTATCATCATAGAGCAGGCTGAATTTGAGGAATTTTTGAAATACAAAATGGAACTTTTAACTCTTCATGCGTTACATTCGCATTATTGCACATCCGTAGGCGTGTTTCGTTCGCATTTTTGCACAACCACACATTTCCCATAGACGTCCCCTGTCCCATTGTTTTTCGAACAATTGCATGCCTTGGAGCGTGCCTAGCTACAATGTATAGCCTGGCGTGTTTGTATACGTACAGGTGTGCCGATCGAGCGATCGCGCGTGCGACATTAGTTTAGCGTTCAACGGATTATCGCAGTTTACAAATTACAAAATCGTTGAGTTTTCCCCAAAAATCAATACATCCTGATTACATCCAGGAAGTTCATTGAAAAAGGAGAGGATAAAATCAATAAAACCCTCCTCGCAAACAATACCATTGCCAGGTTTATTGTTAGGACTCTGTGACTCGTGGCACGAATGTGAATGAGACCCTAAAATAATGCAACACACAGTGGTATTACATATGAAGAGTTAATCATGATATGAATAACTCGGTCTGTGTTTTTTTTCTAAAATCCCATTTTGCCGGAACGTGTATGACATGTCAACTGTAAAAGGGGCCATTTTCAGGTGCGAGGAATTGTATTTCAGGCGTACAACAGTACGTCAATACGTTTAGCACCATTTTCATTGGATACTGGACTTTACGATATGAGTGACAGTGGAATGGTCCTAACCGATGTTGATTGGCAGGAATTTTACAGCACCAAGCCAAGATTGATGGACTTTGTTGAAGAACAAAAAAAAAACAATGGACACCGAGAACAAAAAAAAATCCATCATATTCATATTTAGAACTTGTCATTCTACAGAGAGGGCTCATGCAAGAGCGCACACGTCCGGGGAAGAGATACACCCACCCTTTTTGTCGGACAATGCACGTCAGAACTATCTTGACCAATGAAAACTAAACCAAGTTCATTGAGTGACAGCATACGTATGAGGAATTTTTAAAGACGGTAGAAAATGTGGGGGATTGATCATTTTACGACAAATCGTAACCATACCGTATCTTTTAGATACCTTTTACAATTTCACGAATTCTCGAATTCTCAAGCGGAAAAGACGGTGGACACAACCGTCAACGCAATTCAGGGTGTGAAAGAGAGGAACACGCCAGACAATCAGGTAGGTGAACGTAATTCTGATAGAGACGTGCGCGGCGATAAATCAAACAATAACAGCTCTGCTCCCGGTACAAGCTATGCCACCGATCCCCAAGCTGTACCACCACCACGGGTCAATTATTTTAGCTCTACCGACGATTCGGGAGATGAGTTTGTGAAAACGCCTGAAGAAAACAAGCCCTTGAAAAGAAAAACGGGGGGTGGTGGTTAAAAAGGGGGGGAAGGGTAATAAAAAAAGTAAAATGTCTGAAAAAGAATCTGACCGTCTGTCCGAGGATGAAGACAGTATGCCCTTTTCGACACGTAAAGGGTGTTACTTTTTCATTATATTATCTGTATAACATAATTCTTTAGGTCATGGGTCGGAAATACTGTAATCTGTTATGTATTTTGAAATATAATTAAAACAAATTGCATTTATCACCAGGATTTATGATTAATAAGTGGATCTTGTACAGTAACACGTTATTTGACTGTCTCTATGCCCTGGTCTCAGTTATCGCTCGCTTCAGTTCCTTCCATATCTTCGTCACCATCATCATTCTCTTCAGGTTGATACTGGAACAGTCCATCGAATTTTGTCCCATGTCTGGCGAGGACTCTTTGAATTGCTTTCTGGACATTCATACCTTTCTCTACTTTTTCGTTGACATCGGAAATGATTTCTTGATTGGTTTGGTCTTCTTCAAGAAATAAGTTGTGCCTTAAGAAACTGGAGTAGCGGTCGAAAAAGATGCGTTTGATAGCCCACAGTACTTTCACGTGAGCCTTTTCTTTAGCTTCTTCATCACGCATGCCCTTGGATATATATTTATCGTACTTTTCATCCCTCAGTTGTTCGTTAGCTGCCATCGCCTCCTCGTACCATTCTTGATACGCCAGGTTGTCTGCTGGTTCATCTTTGTCAGGGATCTCTGTAGATTCATCTTCTCCTTTCTGTGTATCAGAATCACTCGTGTCAGTGTTTTCATCATAGCTTTCTCCAACAATGCTGAATCTTCATTGTAATCATTTTCAGTCACATTTCCACTATCTTTCATTTCAAGGTGTACATCTCTTTGATGCCTCTTCAAGTCGTAGTTTCGACTGTACGACCTATCACACATTGAACAACCGTATCGCTTTACTGTATCGCGAGTATTCATGCTGGCCCACCGAATTCAAACTTGCAAATGATGGGCTGGAAACAGAACTTTTGCCTTTTATTGCGTTTCTACCTGTAAATGTCAATTTTTATATCGAACGGCGCGTGTTTACGTCTACTCCTCCGCTGACGCCGTATACAGAATTGTTAATAGACCAAAGTGTTAAACGGTATGACAGGATAGAAAAATGACAGAATGACGGGATGGTGAAATGACGGAATGATAGGATGGCAAAATTGCAATATGACGAATTGACGGCGTGACGGAATGGTTGGATGAGGGAATGACGAATGATGGTGTGACGTTATGGCCGAAATGTTATGACGAGATGACGATATGACGGGATGGTGAAATAGCGGTTGACAAAATGAAGGCATGACGGAATGATGAGATGGCGGAATGATGGTATGACGGAATGGTTAAATAACGAAATGATGGGAAGACGGAATGATGGAATGACGAATGATGGTATGACGTTATGGTCGATATGTTGGTTTGGCGAAATGGCGGTATGACTGAACGGTGACATGACAATATTACGAAATGACGGAATAGTTGTCGAAAATGAACAAAATGAAGAAAAGGAACAAATGTAAAAATGAACAACTGAAGAAAATGAACAGGAGGAAATGAATAAACTGATCGAGGAAAAAAAAGAAATTATGGGATGACAGAATGACGGATTGGCAATCTATGCAACTTAAATATGATTTTGTAATTCATATTTATATTGTTTTATGATATCATATTTCATATTTGTATCATTCATGTTTCCATATTTCTATATTTTATTGTTCTCTCTGACGTCATCCATATTTCCATAATTCGTATTTCTATTGTTTCTGATATCATATTTCATATTTCCATAATTCACATTTCTATGATCCATACTTCATATTTCATATTTATCGATTTCATATTTCTATAAGAGGATTAATATTTTATGATATTGTTTAGAACAATAGGAGCATATCATAATTCATATTTCTATTGTTCAGAACAATAGGGATTAGTTATGACGTTATAGGTACACCTATACTACTGGCGCTATTCGGATGATGAAACAAAATTTGGTTGCTCTCATAATTTGGTTTATTTCTTACAACCAGGGTAATCATTGGTGTCTCATAAATAAACAGCATAATTCAATTATGATTTAACTTCACATAAATTTCTTTCAACCATATAATTAATACCTAGACGTTATACGACCTTGATCTATGCAATGAATCTAAGTGAGGGGTTGTCTATGTACAAGCTTTGCGTTTTGGAAAGTCCTTCCGTTTTTCCTTTTAAATAGCAAAAATCTCTGAGGAAATTTTATTTTTTAATTGCGTTGCTTAAATCTATATATTTTTTTATAATATACGCTATTATGTTATATTTTTACTTTGTTATGTTATGTTTAATATGTACAACTGTGAAACGGAAATCAAAACAAACCTATTATGTCATAGATGACCGCATGAGGTTTAATAATCAGGCCTACATCCAAAATATTTTTAAGCACTGTTTAAGAGGTAACGTAACAATAAATAAGGCGTTTCAATAACATCCATTTAACTCGAACCAAATAATTTTTCGAGGTTCATCGCTCACTTGTCTCCTGGATGGCCCCTTGTAAATGAAGTGAGAGTCAAAACGACTCGCTAATCTGAGTCAATTGGCACACACAAGAGAGTCGAACGAGCGACGTATACAACAGCAATATTGTGTAATTTGACATAGTTACGTAAGACATGATACAAATGTTGCGTGTGAAATGATCAAAATGTCAACAATGACATACCTATGTGCATCACAAATGTTTGTGTCATGTCATGTAAAAACGTGTCCTGGGACACATGAATATTAAGTATGTAATTCAAGTCACTTTAATCATATTAAGGAGGATCATCTGAGGGACAAATTATAACTTACAATAGTGCGTCATTTGGCCTGTAAAATTTCTCTAATGTCATGTAAGTGGTAACTTTAGAAATCGGAGTAAAATAACTGATATGGTCTACGTTTACTCCGGTTAACATCACAATATTGGCTATGCATTATTTCCTTTACAGTCATGACAGTTGCCGAAGTGGTGCCGAACTCCTGCCGAGCCACGTGCGGTTCCATAACATCGGCCAATGGTGACGTCATCACTTTGCTACCAGTACCCGCTGCTCCTGTTATGAATGTGTTGAGAATGAACGTTCGTTCTGCAACGTTTGTATGCCTTCTTCCAGGTATACTTTCCTTTTTATTATGATAAAAAACTGATAAATCCATTGTTTATTTTTCAAAATAGACATGAAATGAAGTACGCCGAAAATTTGCTATGCCCAATTGATCGTGGGCCTGGCAGCCACTGTGCAGCGCCAGATCGACGAGGCTCTTTCGACTGAATCGTTGAACGCCAAACATGGTAGCAGCAACTCCCAGTTTTAACGTCTTTTGGTCTGACGCGGCCGGGGTTTGAACCCCCGACCTCCCGGTTGTGAGACGGACGCTCTACTAACTGAGCCAACACACCGGTTATACATGGTATACATAAATCCCTCGGCTCTAATAAGCAGTGGGCCTATCCATTTTTACAAACCTTCTAAGACGGCAAAATAATTTACCCCGCCGAGTCGACATACAAAAGATTGTAGTAAGCCCTATATTGCCATGTTAATACTTATGTCGAGTTGGCGAGATGGAAATATGAAAAATTCGACAAGTTGATGGCACTTTGAAACAATTGTAATCATGATGCAGCCATCAGTCATAGAGTGATGTATATAGAATATTCGTTTACTTGCTGTTGCTCCCTAAATTATGATTTAATCTTTCAAAGAGAGCCTCTGCTATTATACACGTCTGATTTGATTTTTTATTCATAAATATAGATGTAACCTTTCACCGTTTTAAACGTAGCTTTTCATCTCATTACAGCATTGAATTGTCGGCTGATTATTTGAATGTTATAGAGGATACTGTGGAATAAAAGTAAGAACAAAATAATTAGAACGTCAGCGAAAAGGCATTTGAAAAGAATAAAAAGGACCCTCATCTCAATTACCTCAGTAATCGAAATGGAGTGATAGTACAATATTTTACTCGGCAGAGGGTAAGGCAAATATAGCTGACAGACTACTGATGCTGAACCTCTTTTCTGCCGTCGTTCGTGAGCGAACATAATCCAGTCTGACTCGATATCTCGGAGCTATTTTGATTGATCCTCTATCCAAGTGAGAAAGCCGATGAAAGTATGCCCTCTTGATCACAAATCATCTACATGTACAAGGCAAAATCTCCGGTGTTGAACACAAGCCCGGAATCTATATTTGTCCACACCAGAGATGTATTGAAGGCAACGCCAGTTTGAATTCAAACCGATGCTGTTTTAATACTAATTGGTGTTGTACAAACACCTATCTGGTGTTAGGCCAAAACGAAAACTGGTGTTGTTTAACACTTCTCGGGTGTGGACATACTCCGGGCTGGTGTTAAATCAACCCCAGAATTTTTGCAGTGTACTTTTTGCCTCCGACTGGTACAAAGACTGTGATACGATTCTCATTTGTATTTTTATTATCAATAGGAGCTGATACCACTTCAACGATCTCAGCATCTCCAACCCAAGCCTCATCAACTCTAACCACTCTGCCATCCCCATCAAGTCCTAAGAGCCTCTCATTAACTAAAACAATCCAATCATCTAAAAAAATCACATCAGTCTCGACAACGCCGTCAACACCATCATCAGGAAATACATCAATATCTGCACCCTTATTAACCATGTCAGCATTAACATCAACAGCCGCAACTCATACTTCATTAACTACAACAACACAACCGACCCTTACAACAAAAACGTCGGCGCTTTCATCATTTACATCAATCGCGTCATCTTCAGCGACGTCCTCAACAGCTTCAGGAACACCAACAACCTTATCAACTATATCAACATCAACAAATCCATTGACACCCACAACTCCGACGAAGTCTTGCGCCGAATCCTGGTCGTACTATGACGGGTGGTGCTATGCCTATTTCCGGGATCCAGTCAATTTTGCCACCGCCTTGTGGACGTGTCGGACGATTGCGGGTTTGGAAGCCGATTTGGTCTCAATACACAGTGCCGCTGAGAATGCGTTCGTCTATGACTTATGGGTGAGCTTGGTAAGTATAAGTATCTGGTTAACATTTTTAATTGAAGGTTACGGAAAGATGAACCAGGGGCGGCATCATGATATTTTGATATAATAGTAGAGTGATATTAATCAAATGTGTCGTCATTGATTTTCTTGATAAAAATTTGTGAGACTTTCTTTTCTTCCTAATTACTGTTGATCTTTCACCCCCCCCCCCTGTCCTTGGTTCATTTATTTCTTAACGATGGCCATAATTTGGGAGCACACCCACACACAAATGACACCACTTGGTGAAAATGCTGCATGAAGAGGATTTTTTTTTATTATTATCATGTATTTAATTGCTATCACTTTGGTTGTTGGCTTAACAGGAGGAATACATTGGTGCTTTCTTATGGATTGGATATCATAAACCGACGAATGCGCCTCTGGAACAACCCTTCGTTTGGACCGACGGGTCACCGGATGATTACGACTTGTGGGGACCAACGCAGCCCGACAATATTGGAGGAATCGAAAACTGCGTGTCTTTCTGGGGTGCCGAAGGTGACCCGGTGAAGCTTTGGCACGACGTGCCGTGTGATACTATCGCTGCCCCCTTCGTCTGCAAGGCAGCTATCTAAATAATTTATTTGGATCTGTTAAATCTGTAATTTGCCCACCATCCCCAGTAAGGATAGCCAACGTAGTTCAATGGAACAGCCGATGGCGCAGGGACTGAAGCTTTTGGTTCCACTAAAGCTTTTCAGGTAGACCTACATGAAAGTCAGAAATTGAGATGTAATTAGAGATAGCATAGGAGTGATAGGACCTACATAAGTCTGACACCAGACTTTTTGAGAAACAAAAGAATTCGTTGTAATGTAGAGCTGCAGTTAGCATTGTCGCTTTTGGGGTACTTCACCCGAACAGTCTTTCCCCAGTGAACAGCAGACGTTTCTCGGTTTGATCAGGATAGTTGAAATGAGATCAGTAGACCTGCAATATGTAGGGCAAGGAGAATTTTATGAATATCTATCACAAAATGTCTACTGGTGAAATAATTACAATTTTAATGGGTAGTCCTACACATACTGATTGTTAATACCATAAAGGTGAAAAATAATAACTGAATAATAACTGTTCTGGTAATACTTTTTGCTTATTACAGGGGCCGCTGAGCGGTTTTCAAAGGGGGGGGGGGGGGCTGACCATTTTTTTCACGTTTTTGTACACACTTCCGCGGCATAGCGAATAATCGGTGTGTATTTAGGTATTTAGGATACAAGATTGTATATACAAACAAATTATCTCCCATTTTAATTGACTGTATAGACCAAGGTCTACAACTGGGCTGGTACCCATAGGCCATAATTGGTCTATTACTGGACCACTGATCCTAAGCCTCTGTTGCCGGATCTGGTTTCGGAGGTCTAGTTTTGATAACAGACTGGCCGGTTCCCGTAGACCATAATTGGTCTATTACTGGACCACTGATCCTATGCCTCTGTTGCCGGATCTGGTTTCGGAGGTCTAGTTTTGATAACCAATGAGACTGGGCCTTTACCCGTAGGCCACAGTTGGTCTATTACTGGACCGCAGCCCCTGCGCTTCAAAGTCTGTTGCCGGACCTGGTTCCGGAGGTCTAGTTTTAATAACAGACGGGATATTCAATATTTTTCCGTCAGTTAATTGTGCCACAGATATAGCGGTTGCAGCAATCTGTGGCAAAAAGATAACATACGACCAGAAACGACTGGGGAGAGGGAGCCTAGGATCACCATATTCGAAATGCAGCGTCATTTAAATATACTCCAATTTTTAAAACAAGTTCATCGCTACAATGAAACAGGAACAAGCGTCGAGTTCAGCCATCTCTGTTAGGCAAGGCTAACAACACCATCCGATGTCTGACCGTTGTCTCTTTGATACAATCTGACGGCACGTGAACTGAGCATGCGCCATGCGCATTCCCTGAAAACGCGATCAACGAGGCAATAAATGAGTGGGTTGACCGCCGAACTGATCAGATACAAAACAAATGATATTTCATTCATAACTCCGTTCAGTAAAACGCTGTCTGAAACGGCGAAACAAAGATGCATGATCCCGATTGGTGTATGACAGATAATGAACGCGGTCACTACGCAGATAATCACCTTGCACGCTTTCATCTTTCTAGCCGCTTCCTCCCGGCTTTCCGAGCCACCGGTTGCGTTGTCCAAAGCACGTTCAACGTCGGCGATCCGTCGAAGCTGTCTGATCGCAGTCCTCAGGATGACTGCGTTTAAGATAATCATGGTCATGCCCGATGTTGTAGTCATTACGAATATGGTAAGGTCCAACAAAATCGAGTAAATATCCGGATCGTATCGGATTCCAACACAGATAGCCGATGGGACCGTTTCCTTGCTATGATAGATTACAGCCTGACCGATAACCGAGAAGACGGATATTATCCATCCAATCACCACTGCGATTGCTATGCGTTCCTTTGTCACCAATGCGTTGTATCGGAGCGGCTTCACTACGGCGACATAGCGATCAAACGTGACCATTACCATGTGAAGCATCGAGTCAAACCCACAGATGTACGTCATTCCCAATAAATAGACCTCCCATCGCGCCGAGCAAGTGATATCGTTCACATTTGTCCGACGGTATATCTCCATGGGTATCGCGATCACGCTTGTGAGGAGATCGGTTACAGCGAGACTTGTTAGGATCAAGTAAGTTGGTTTCTTTAAACTGTTGTAAGTAAAAACCGTTGCTATGACGATTACGTTACCAATGAAGAGGATGAGAATCATCGGAAGGCAAAAGCTAAAGTAAAAGATATTCTTTCCCGGATAATCGTAAAGTAGAAATCTTGTTTGATTAAAAAGGGTATAATATTCCATCTTCATCCGTTGATATTCAGTAGACAGTCGTTGATTTAGATTTCAGCGTTTGTATCTCAGACTAACAAATATAAATGAATGACTGACTGGCGTTATTTCAGATACATATGTATATGAAGAGTCTCATTCTTCGGACCTGTTCGCATAAATTTCTTTTAAGACGTTTCGAAATATCTGCGGATATCCGGTGTACTGGTATAATGTATAAATCTTGTGATGGTATCGGTCTTTGGCAACCTTCTTCTTCTTTGTTGAATCCCTCCGTTCCTGGAGAACTGCAAGACTCAATTTTCCGCAAGAGCAAGTTACCGAGAAACGTCCCCTTTTGAATAAATGATTTGCCTTATTTCAGCTAAGAACATTAATGGTTTAATGCTTCGAATCACGCAGACCACGATGACGTACACATTTCGAGAAGATCCGGTGAGATTCTCTACAGTTGGAAAGCAGTATCTGATGTGGATGATCGTCTCATGAATTGACTCGAATCATTTTTTCAAACACCTACATCCATGTTTTGTGTATCCAATCTGTTCACTCAGATGCTTCATTCATTGCTAAACAAAGATTGAAGAAGATGTTGCGAAAGAACCCGTTCATATGCTTTTGTATGTCAGATGACATTTGTAGCCATCTGTAACATTTCAAGTTACCAAAGTCCTTTATACTGGCTAGAAACTGACGGTGTTCAGCTCTGATTTTTATTATTATCGCCGCCTTCTGGATTTTCGAGGAATGAATAGTCTTTGCCTGAACATCACAAAAGAATTGCGTCTTGCTATTGATCCACAAATTACATTAAGACTCTTTCAGGGTTGTACTGCCTGATTTTGTTCTGAATGGAATTATGGCCTTGTCCTCGTATATTGCTGCAAAATATCGATATATCCAACTTTTTAAAATGCCCTCTCTCATGTCGATTTCTTTCTTTCTTTTTATTTTTTTTTTACATTTCTAGCTTCTTTTGTGGGTAAGGAAGTCATATTGTAGCTTATTTCAATCGATACATTAAAGTCATGCTGATACCTCTCGATCTATTGACATGTCAGTGGTCATAAACAGGTAGTATAGAGATTAGGAACAAACTCGTTATTACGAATACGCATGATCATTAATCTTTTGTGAAGAGCTCTTTTTTAATTCATCACATTGAAATGGGATAAAAGATGTTCATATTTCCATTGGTAATTTTTTTTTTCAAATTCTCTCTGAAGTGCTTTAGATCACTTTTTTACCTATAGCGCTTCGACAATATAGTTTCATTTTTTATATAAATATGTATTTTCGATTCGTGCAAATAATTATAAATTATATTATAAATGCCACTTTGTTAATGCAGTCTGTCATAAATTTAGGTCAATCGTGTATGTTTTGTTTATTCAGATAATCTTTGGTCTTCTTTGGTTTGCCTTTATTGTTATGATTTGAATGTCAAATAAAAGTGATGTGTATTCAAATGAATGCCAAAATAATGCTTTAAAAATACGAGAAAAGGAAAGGCATGGGAAAAGAAATGACCATTCCATTTGACATTTTGATTGAAGTGTTACATTAGCAGGGACCGCAGAACGGGGGGGGGGGGGGGAGCTAGGTGGGCTTCGCCCCCCCCCCCACCCACATTTTTCCTTGAAAAAATATGTACAAAAACGTAAAAATGACCGGCTGATTGCCATTTTTTTACATAGTAAACTCCCCCCCCCCACTTTTGGCTCAGCCCCCCCCCCCTTTCAAACCGTTCCTGATTAGTTATTTAAACAAGTCATATCTGAAAAGGGGAAGATGGCGCATAGACGGAGAGACATGATTTAATATTTTGACGTAAATATAAAAGAAGTGTAAGGGCATGAAGGTCCTTGGTAAAGAAAAAGCAAGTTTATTGACAAGGTTGACACGAAAAAGGACAAAGGTAGCAGTAAAGAAACAATTGGGAGAGAAAGGTAAAAAAATGACAGAGGTTAAAGATTGCAGAGGTAAAGATGGCAGATGTAAAAACAACATAGGTAAAGATGAAATGCTACATCAACAGGGGAAAAGAGACGGTCTTTCCCGTCAATATCAATCATATTTCTGACCTTGAATGTACTCTTGTCGACGAAAGAGGCTATATATGTTACGATCTGATTACATATTATTTGTGTGTGTGTGTGTTTTTTTTTATATCTTGTATGTCCACATAGCTCGTCGCAGAAAACGATAAGTCTCTAATGATCACTCTAGTCCAGTGCCATCCTCTCACAATAAGTCAACTTCTCTTCAACTCGCACTGCCACCAGTCTGCAGATTAATGAACGGTCTTCTCTATCTCTGTTTGTCGGAGTATGCCCAGCCCACATCCAGAACCCTTACCCTTCTACGATTGATCCTCCAAACGCTGAGACAAGTAGTCACCATCAGGGCACAACTTTTCTCCCACACCTACCTCACCAGAAGTAGACTCTGTAGATCACAAAGGTTTACGTGGTGTACAGCATGTAGATCTGGAGATGAAACTATGGAACATATAATATATGGAGAGTGTGAGACGTATTCCGAGGAAAAGGGTAAAGCTCTCTCCAATTTTCCAGCTGAAGTAAGAGATGTTCTGGATAGACCTCTTCCTACAGAAAGTCAGTACCTATTGCTAGACTCCTCTTGTTGAGAGTCCAAGGACGGATCAAGCCTGACATTCGAGACTTTCATAAGATCACCCTTTTCAATACCTGACTGAAATACGTCACTACGTATATGTACTTATGGTCTCATTGTCCAAACTTTTACTTGTAACCCCCTTGTCTTTACCACCATTGTCTGGTCACCCTTTATGTGTACATTGTCTGCGTGTACTAACCTGCACACTATTCTGTGTATAGCTCACCAGACTGGAATAACTTAAGAAGAAGAAGGTGTCAAGTTATTCATTATGGACTACAAAACAAAACATTCATTTATCACGCGTCAATCTTTTTTTTTGACATGTATCCCGTGAACAAAGGATAAACATGGTCATATTTTCTAGCCTCTTAAATAAAAACGGACATTACTTTTCCGTATTCCTTATGATCTAAACAACCAATATCTGATAATGATCATTAAACAAATAATTGCGATGAGCCAAACGGCTTAACACTCCCGAAGGAATAAACGAAAGTGTGTATCTCGAAATTCATCTGGACAAGACGAAATGAACACTTATCTGTTTAATCATATCATTGGAGGTACATGTATAGTCAAAACCCTTGTTTTTATTTTGAACTTATAATTTTCTGCTAGTTTTACCTCCTTGATATCAGAAGTAAAATAATAATAAATAATAATCAACATTTATAAAGCGCTTAATACGCGTTGTTTCTAAGCGCTGGATACATAGTCAAAAATTGCAAGTAACAGAATACAGAATAATATACACTTAAAGACTACAAAAAATTAAGGAAAATGCATGAAAAATACATGGAATAACAAAACAGATTACTGATTAAAAAGGTATGTTTTCAACCTAATCTTAAATGTGGAAATTGTTGGAGAGTCACGAACGTAGACCGGGAGAGCATTCCAAAGCCTAGGAGCACATACGGCGAAGGCACGATCACCGTAGCGGGTGCTATTGTAATAGCAATCTAGATACATTATGCAAACTTATTCAACAATTATTGGTTATTTTATACTCCCATGCCTTTTAAAGACATTAGAACAACTTATTTATGATATGTTATACAGGTTTACGACAAGCAACAGATTACTAAATAGTGATCAATACGGATTCAGGAAATTTCCTTCAACTGAATACGCTATGGTATGGTTTGCCTTAGACAAGCTTTCATAATATCCGTGATAAATAATTGGACGGTTTCTGTACCTTTCTTGTAAAAGTAAAAAAAATGAACGTTATCTATGGTGTGCCTTATGACTTTATTTTAATATCGCATTATTTAGGTCAATGATATTGTTAATGCTTCTAATTTATTACAACACAGGCTATTTTCGAATGGCACTATGCTTTCCTTTCATTGTTCGAATGCATAAATTTTCGTTGGATTTGAGTAAGGCCAGCTTCATCTACTTCAGAATCCGTGCTCACACTGAATTTTTAGGCATTTCATAAAAAAATAGACGGCATTAATTATGACCCAACAGAATAAAAAAAATACTACATTTTTGGGGGGTTTCATTCAAATGATGATGATGAGCACATTAGTGACGTTTTGTGCTCTAATTATTTCCACTTAGGATTTTGTTTTCTTATTTACAATTTTTGTTCCTCAAGAAGTTCCTCAGTAGCGCTTCAAAATCAAAGAAATAAGTGGTCTAAATATGGAACCCTGATGAACATCCTTATGTAAACCAAATGTATGGGATAATTGTTTACCAAAGACTGTACATGATCGGCCATCTGAATATGACTGACAGTACCGGACACAACACGTAGTAAGATTGCAATCAACGTAACAACTGGTATCCGAAGTAAAGTCAGTTCTATGCTGTTATTTGTTCTATAATCATGATAATCAAATTTTGATATTTAATGCGGACTATTAAAAACGAACAAAATGCGCTTCTAACTTTCGTGATAGAACTGTCTCAAGAGGCGTTTACAGAAAGACACGTTCTGAGACAGGCCTAACTTACTCAAGAGAATCCCAACTCGATTCATTAACGCAGAAACGAACCATCATATTCACGATATTGCAGCATTCTAAGCTGTGTAGTCTCGTAATACATGCCCACTTGAATGATCAAATACTACATTATGAATTGAATTGAATTTATTAGAACTTCACTGGCAATTGCCAATATTTTGTTCAAAACAAGAAGTACAAAATGATACAAAACAAATATACAATTGAAGGAATATAAGCAGATAAACAAAAACAAAATAGTATTTTCGTCAAAAAAAGATTAATCACTACATTCATAGTGATAGTAGCAAAAGAAGCATTCCTCTTAGAAACATGTTAGTTTCTCTGTATAATTGACGGTTATTTCAACATTTACATTATTACAGACTAGTTATTTATAACATAATAGTCAATGGGTGACCACACAACAAAGTGTCTGTCAGTTCGCTCCTCCTTTTTAAGAAGGCAGCTAGCGTGACACGAGCTTCTTAAGAATTGTAGGCGAACTCAGGATTAATGACCCAATATTTTGTTTTTCAGCAGCGACTGCAGTCCTCGTGTAACAAACTCGATACATTTGATAAATTATCACCAACAAACATGGAAAATGTCTTAGTAATTGATATTTCTACATTCTCTGATTAAAAAAAACCCGGTTGTTTGGAGCTTGAAGATTTTGCTTTCTATCAAGAACAGTTCTAATTATGTTTTAATCAATCAACCTTTCTAATAATGGTTAGTTAGATCGTTGAACTTCTATTCCACTGGCTCTATTATCCCAGGGAGGTACGTAAGAAGCTAATCTTTCAGAGGAAAGTGATCATGCCGAAAACCGGTTGGCCTGTTCGGTTCAAGTTTGGAGTTTCAACTAACCAATAATTATAATAACTTTTTGAGTATGCAGTACGCGACCGTATCTCAAACGATCAATCCAGGGAAGTAGGAGTTGCCTGATCTATCAGTGGCCCACAAATTCAAATCTACCATTCTCTCAATTGCATACATTCGGAACACGGTATCCATTTTCGTCCACTAACGTCTTGCTCACGTCCCAAATCATTTCATTTTTGTGCATGAAGTACTCCTCTCCTTTCAAATTTTTCGGAGGATTAGGAAGAACATAACCATTAGCATCAATGTCAGAGTCTGAAAAGTATCCTATTTTATCTTCATCACTTGTTGGGATTGTTTCGTACATGATTGTATTACGACTGTCCCCTACTTTCTCATGCGAAGTGGTGTTTATCAAAGCCACTGTCGAAGCCCCGCTCATTGTTGGTATTACTGGTAAATTATTAACGTGATCTGCAGGGGTGCGATCTTGTATAAAGTCCAGGTAAGTGTGGTTTATCTGAACAGAAATTAGAGCAAAAATGAACAATAGAAATAAAGTCAAGTAAGGTCACACACTTTTTCATACTGACCAGAGAATCGCTTCAGGAATTTTGAACCAAATTAAACGTTTCATGAATATAATGTTCAGGAAGAACAAAAGTAGTGTGGGTTCTGAAAGATCAAATGACTGTACTGTAAAATGTATTGTCATTCAGCTTCAACGTATGTACTGGTTTTCATATTATATTTTCTTACTGGTTGAGTAAGTATAGCGCCAGGACAATAAGCATTGCGACCAATAACAATATCAACAGCATATGGTCTAATAATATGTCCCATTTCATTAAATTCTTATATCTAAAAAAATATTGATTTAGGTGTTGGTATTGGTGAACCATTTATGGCATTTTTGGTGGTTTTTTAACATTAATATTTGTCTTAATATTGTATGTAGACAATCCATGTTCACACTCTGTAAAAATCATTAAAAAACACGGTATGAGTCATATGAGAAATATAAACACCCCAAATAATATCACATGATAACACATGGTGGCCCGAATAAGTACTTCAGCTTGAACACCATGATATCTAAGGATGACGCTGATAAGCTGTTTTTAACGAAAAAAAAATGATTCCGCACCTTGGGGAAAATGCATATTTTCTTACACAGGAACATAATTTCCAAGCTCAAAATTTACCTTTTATCAGATGATTCTCAAAGGTGAGACAGTTCTAGGTCAGGTTTAAGCTTAATAGGAGTTTTTGTACTACTATAAGCCCATGTAATTTTAGTACCCAGTATTAGTTATAATTAGTGTTCAAAGAACAGTGCACTTGACATGTTGGAATTGCTCGTATTACATGTAAGTACTGTATAAATGTTTTGAACCTTCCCATTACCTTCGAATCACTGCCAGGCTTACTCGAACAGTACTTAGAAATCTGAGAGATGACCCAGCCTATCGTCACAGCAAGAAGAATTAGAAATAAGACCACAGTTGATCCGATCAGTATGGGCAATAGGCTATACGTACAGTCCTCTGAAATTGATGGAGCAATAAAGACTATAATTGCATTAACATTCATTCTTTTTCTTAAGAAATCTTATTTTTACATTACCCCTAAACGAACGTTACTGAGCAAGCTTTATATCATGTTCGTTTCTCGTTCGATTTGCACTTATATTTTTTTGGAAAAGCTGGGGAATGAATCATCAGTAAGGATTAGGAACAAAATTACCGCGAAGGAATCAAAAGTAACCAGACGTATGATAAATTTATACAATTGTGTTTGTGCAATGAGATGAATACATAATAAAACATTTAAGCATGGAGCTAACAGAGATTTAAGCAAGCGTTACTTTTGAAATAAGATCAATCACGGCAACTCTCCTTTGAAAACATTATACTATAATAGGGATGTTAAGGGTAACAACAACTAGTCAGGTTAGCTTCTTTTCAGAGGCACATATTTACCATTTTTTCTGATGATATGTCTTTCGGTGATAATTTCGGTAGCAGGATCTGTTATGCATGTACAGAAAAATACGTCATTTAGATAAGTTGAAATATACTAATACTAGCAATACTAATTATTGTCTATACATTAACATAATTAACATGATTTATTACGATCTGTACCCTAGTAGAAATACGCTATGAGGATTATTGAACATCATAAAAAGATTTCGTGAGCTTTATATTCATTGGAGAGGTAATTACACACTAGTTTTTCTTCCTAACAAAATTGAGTAGGCCCTACCCTAACCGAATTCACAATGAATAAACATCATCACACAACCACTGTCATGGGGAAAAAATAATTTCTTTTTGGCGGTACACCACTAAGGAATCGACGTCATATATAAAAATTCATTCATATAAAATCAATTATGCACATCTGATTTTTTTTAATGAAGTAACATGAATTGCGACTAACACTGCTTTAGATAAATCAAGTGAAGAAGTGCAATTATCCTTTCAGAACTTAATGGGAATTTTATCAGTTGCCCTACATTATATTTCGCTATTGTCATGATTGTTGCTGCAGTAAAGTTTTGGAGTATTATGGGTTGCAGACCCTCTACCGAAAAAAAACCCTCAACAACATATCTACATCCTTTCAGAAAATTGAAAATATTTGATAACCTATCAAACACAAGGGTAAAAATTGTTTCATCATTAACACTTATTTGGGAATGATTTCATTTATTTCATACTTATAATTAGTGCTGTGCAGCCTGAAGCAAAGTACTGAAATTGCGCCCTCTCCAACTTGTCATGCCAATTCAGTTGAAAAGACATATTGGTGAGTGGACTGTAGTGGAAGGCGGGGTAAGTTGAGATAGGGGCAAGTTGAGCCACCACCCCCAGGCCAATAATGAATGAGTCAGACATTGTGGTGGTGTCATGTATTGATGACCCATTACATAACCCTTTACCCCACCACTTTGTTTTCGACTTTGAAACAAAAGGTAGTTTTTTAAAGGAAAAAATACAAATTTTAACCAAAAAAGTATTAAAAAAAGTGTAAAATAGATCAGTGTTGTTACCCACACAGGCCTTTAATTATAAGAAAGAAAAAAAAAAACAATATTGTTAGTCCAGGCATGGGGCAAGTTGAGCCAGGGTAATTCGTATGGTAATGTATAACGAAAAAGGGGGAAAAACCTAGAAAAGCCAATATATGCAAGCAGAAAGGTGCAAATTCACATGAAATTTATTTTACTTTTAGAGGATGTTAGTATTTATAGAGAATTAGCAAGTGAAAAGACTTGAAATAAAAAAAATGACAGGCTGGTTCTCCCCGCATACACTTTGTACATAGGTTTGGGGATCATCTTACCCCCACAAGGTGGCACAACTTACCCAACAGATGGGGCAAGTTGAGCCTTTTGACGTCGGTTTTTTCAAAGGTCACAATTAATTTTATTGCGGGAGTAGAAAGTTATATACATAGGTGAAAAATATTTCCCAAGAATCAAATTTAAAGGCAAGGTACTTATTTCTACAATATTATTAGTCCTATCAATAAATGCAAAAAGTGTCACAATTTACCCCGCCTTCCACTACTCTTGAACATAGCACGATCAATATCAATCCTGTAAACTAAATCGTAATTAGATGATAAGAACTGTCATTTGTACTAGTGATTTAGCTGTTTCATTCCTAGGTTTTAGTAAATAAGAATTTTGTTACCGTGTCAATTAATCATAATTAAAATAATGCTATGCATTCGATAGACCTGAATGAAATTGGGAAAGGACATCATGCGAATAGATAAGTTATATTTATTGATTCGATTTTCATTTTTTTTTATTTCAATTCTTTTTATTTCATATTCATTCAAAACATAATTCAAAGTAATATAAAACAATACAAATCAAGTGCAATTTTACAGAAGGGCATTCTTACTTCGTAAAACAGACACAAAACAGTATATTATAGAGCATAAATGGAAATGAGTGGGATCCACTAAAAAGCAAAGCTTGTAAATTGTGGATCCCTTGGAAATGAAGAAATATACTATATGCGTACATTCATGTATTACAGGAGAGAAAAAAGAAAAAAAAAGAAATCATATTGATGGAAACATAATTACTGAAAAAGTGCAAAGCTTTTTACAAAAAGAGGTCTTCGTTCGTAGAAGACAAGACAAAACAATAGACTCTATGCTTGAAAGTAAAAGTATTTTTGAGCACCCTTCATGGTCAGATCTGAGGAAGAATGCCAGTTTTTTAATTGTTCATAACTGTTTTTTTTGCGTTAAGTGTCATTGAAACCTGTCATTCACTGAATATCGATCGCTTTCAGATTCGACATACTCATATTAAATCCATCAGCTTAAGAAAAAAAAAATCTACACTGGTAATAATTAGAACCCTGAGGGAGATTGTGATCAATGTGTGGATAATTACCTATGAAAACTTGAGTGGAAAGGTCATCGAAAGATGTAAATATGTAGACTGCAATAAATGGGAATATATAAATATCATTACATTTTACAAAGATTACAAAATGTAATTAAGCCTTAGTTAATGCTAATCCCATACTCTGGGATAGTTTGCTAATCACGTCAAGCATGTTAATCGTTGTTTCTATTTAGTTGTTAATTATTGTCATGCGCAGTTGAGTAAATCCATAAAGAAACTGCGCAATATAAATTTATCTCTTTTATCATTTTTATCATTATCCTTTTTTCATCAGTTTTATTTTTAATGTCTTTTACGAGATTTGATAGTTTACTGATTCATATTCCCGAATCTATATGTTGTAGATAGTAACAAAATCCATTGAGACAACTTTGGGAAGAGCTCAGGCAGCATTAGCTCTTAAAGGAATTCATACAGTATACAGAAAAACACATTTATTTTTGTTTTTAGCAAGATATGTCTTTTTTTCATCTGTGCATAATATTTATTCCTTTCGCCCTTTCCAACAAATGGTTCATTTAAAAAGACGAGCCTCTTAATGAAGTATTTGACAAGGCTGTGTATCGGGTTAACAATAAGATACGAAACATCATATTCACCATACAATTCTTTTAAAATAAGGAAGTAAAAATGAACTTCAAATTCCCTGCCCTGAGTGTTGTATAGTCATAACAATAGTCTTATTTAATAATATTAATGTGCATTTGTAAAAGGAAAATAGAACTAACTACACGCATGGGAATATAGAGAAGAAAATGGAAGCGATATGAGCCTGAAAGAGTATTGTTTTGTTTTTTTATTGAAGAAAATCGAAGTATATGTACATAAAACATTGATTTTACAAAATGAATGACAAAGGTGCATTTTTTGTTTTACCTTTATCGATGTCCGTAGTATATGTGAGCGTTGATCCTGTATAAAAAATAATTTTCTGGTTATATGACATTTTCGTGACTGAATGGGAATTCAGCCTTGGTCATAAAATAGTGTGAGAAAAATAATTAAAACAGAATGGTGAAAGCTTGAAATAAATCGGACAAGAAAGTTACGGCTGTTTTAAATTAAAATCCCTAAGAATATATAGATTTCAAATTTGCAACTGTGTAGGTCACTTATTACAAGGGGCAAGGGCAACTTCCCCATAGGTCATGTACTTAATTATCACGGATTTGTGGTTTTCTTCTAAGTTCTTATTCCCCTGGGGAAGTAATCTAAATATAAATAACCCAGGTAGTATATTGTTTTATGTACTCATGAAAGAAGAATACAATTTGAAGTAAAACTTTTGAATTTTTAGCCATTTTAATTTCGAAGTACATGGAAGAGTAGTCTTTGCCTTACATCACTATGACATCACATATGCGGCCAATTTGAAATCTCCATGTGTAAAGTGATTACCAATATTTACAACTTTAAAAATTTTTCATTGTATATTGTTCAAACTTTCACCTATCAATTTGTCTGATTTTTCTTTTTCCTCTAGAAACAAGTTTTTATTTGGGTTGGACCCCCCCCCCCCTTATTTTGGAAACTAAAAATAGCATCCTCATTCATCATTATAATACAATTTAAAACATTGTAAAACTTACTCATTTACACTTACACATATGTTAGAAAAATAACTTTAGTTTGTATTCATCACAGTTTCGTTTTACCACTACAGATTCAATTTGAGTGGTATACTAATCTTGTACTTATTACCTTCAACCCGTTTACACTCCGGAATGGAATCATTCCATATTGGATAGTATGGCGTGACTCCTGGCACACATTGGATGGTTCTATTGCCTTTCAGTGTATATCCATACATACAGGTAAGATTAGAGGTACGATAGAACCAAAACACGTGTTGTTAGAATCCCAAGACCCACTAATCGTGTCGTTCAGCTCTTCACAGAAACCTACAGAAGCTTTGCAGTAAGTAAAATTCGTTAAGCTGTTTACATTAAAAAGAAGGATTTTTGCCCGCCCCCCCCAAAAAAAAAAAATAGAGAGAGAGAGAGATAAAACAAAGATTTAAGATGCTAGTGTATGTTAGCTTTTTGAATTGGTCATATTGCCACATTGTCATACACCCGAGGGCAATTAATGTATATCGGTCTATAGTCAGGTATTGTGCAATTTTTTTGGCTGAAAGATGTAGTATCGGGTGTCTACTTCAAGAATCCGATGGGTGCCACTTGGGCACCCTTTGGCACTTTTTTTAATTGACGTCATAGGCCACTCTCAATTAAAAAAACCCTCTTAAATGTGACTTTCATATTTTACGAAATAAACGTCATGTTTTGTATCAAATCAAAGCTATTAAATGAACGTGGTAGATTATCAGTACTTAAAAAAGTTAACATTTCTGTATCAAACCACTCCATGTGATTCTAAATAATCTTCATTTTACACCATGTCCTGTTATATGCATCTCTCAACTTTCCTTTGTCCCATTCCTCTTCGACCAGATGCTCGTCGGATTCCCCTTCCTCATCAATCTCGACTGCATGTCGATCTGCCTTAGCCGTATACTTTGTTTCACACCTGTATGAATTATGACTTGCATCGATAAGTAAATTCTTGTAATTTATGAGGAGCAACCGCTGTGTCATAAACAAGTACGGGTAGGACCACTGTCCTCTTTCACGTACCAGTGGCGTACCGTTGGTTAGGGCATGGGGGGGCACCAGCAAAAAATTTGAGTCACTGAGCGCGCTTGCGAAGTATAGTGACATAATAGACACATTTTAGGGACAGTGTCATATATATTAAACAGATATGTATCTCACTGATCAAATAAATGTTTGATATTCAGACCTAAAAATTGACATTATAATCAACTTTTTGTAATCATGATACGTACCTGTCTCGCTAAACAATGCGAAGCGCAAGCTGAAATTTCTGTAAATATTCACCCCAGACAGACAGATTTTAAGGACTATATTTAAGGAATCCATTACATACCTCACCACAGTCATCTAATGCAAGTGCTATAAGCGCTTGCTGATTTTGTTAGAATTACATATGAAGCACTTGTAGTCATTGTAATCATGATTATTAACATACCCATCTCAATAATTAAATTTTGCGAGCGCGAAGCGCATGCTGAAGATTTAGGAAATTCAGAACTGAAAAGGTGCATTTTCAAGCTTGTTTGTAGGAATTTACTTAGACCATAAGTATTTCATTTAATAACCAAATGATGCGAGCTGAAATGTTTATATATTGAGATCAGAAAAAAGAGACATTTTAAGGACTGGTTCTAGGAATTCATGAAGAGCAGACATATCTTACTAATGCGAACATAAGCACGGACAAGAAAATTTGTATATTAAGACCTTAAAGTGTAGCATTCACTTTATTAAAGTAGCCATGAAAAAAAAGCATACTATTGTACATAAAACACTAATAACTAGATGTGCGAGGAAGTATATTGAAAACGAGAGATTTTAGTACAACAGGATTATATATCTCGTTTATAAAGTTTAACAGACAATGCGAGCAACAGAAACAATGAAGACATAGGCCTTAATCAAATTATGTTTCATAAAGTTATGAAAAAAATTGTCTTAGTATGTAATATAACAGAATTATAGTATAATATAACATCATAATGAACAATAATTTCTTCTTTCCTATTACGTTTCTCTTCCTCTCTCCCTCGTTATCTCCTTTTCCCCGTTTTTTTTTTTTTTTTTTTTTTGGGGGGGGGTGGCAGTCCCCCCATGCTCCCCCGCCACGGCCACGTGCTATCAGTTATCATGTGAAGATGTCATGGGAGTAGACGCATATATAATTTTTCTCTGACGACGCTGATATTTTTGTTATACCAGACTGTTGTCCTTTTGGGGTTTACAAGTCTTCTGCATACTGATGAAAAGGTAATCGATATTAATAAAACTATGGTATTGAAACTAGACGAAAAATGGCAGTGCACAGACAATTCTTTTAATTAGGTTGGGATACCATGCTGTGTTATTTGACAAGGGAAAAACTTCCACTTACCGCTTACTCTACAGAGCCTCATGGAGCCTGACGGAGAATTGGACAGGAATCAGGATCAATTAAAGCTGTAGTATTTATAGTTTATCTTTTTCTTAACTAATAATAATTGTAAAGATTAAGAGCCTACCCCAACTAAAAAGTCAGCAAAAGAGCATGTTAATTGTGCTCTTCTCCATGATCTTTATCTGGACAAAATCTTACCCGAAAGACTAACCTGCAACTTACCTTTCATGTATGGATGGGAAGCATATTTTACGAGGGCATTCCTATGCCTGTTCATACATGTAGCACAGTTGATACTCCCATCTTGGAATTATCAGAACTTGTTTCCTGTGGATTAAGATCGAGGCCACTAGAGCTAGCGTTTGCCACTTTTGATGTATCGTATTGTGTCATTCTAAAAGCAAGTATAACTTTAAGTGATTGGTTAACAGTGGTTTGACTTTTAAAAATCTGAGCTAGAAGGTCACACTTGTCACCCGTGTCTGTGATATGTTACAAAAGTGAAGCCCAGAAAAAATTGCGTTCGAAAATAATTATTTAGTGCTTCAAATATTGAAATATAAAGTGACCGGAAACACCAACTTAATTTCATCCCATACACTTATGTGTACTATTTAGGCGTCTATAAGACGCCTATTTACAAAATCGGGGTTTGCCTTGTAGTTTTAGCTTTTAATTCTCAATAACGGTTGTTTTCAGGTTTATTAGTTCTAATACATGCACTTGTACACATGTTTCATCTTGGTTTGAGAATTTTTTAAATCGGCTGCTTACAAAGTTAAACAATACCTTTAACGTGCAATTGAGATTGAAGAGGGTTAAATCAGTCTGGAAGAGGATTAAGCAAGTTGAGTGGAAGCCTTTCCGTTGCGAAATTGAAACAATATGGTATCCCAACCTAATTAAAGGAATTGTCTGTGCACAGCCAGCTTTTTTTCTCCTAGTTTCAATACCAGAACTTTTATATCGATTACTTTTTCATCAGTATGCAGAACACTTGTAAACCCTAAAAGGAGAACGGTTTGGTAGAACACAAATGTCACTGTTGTCCGAGAAAAATTGTATATGCTCTACTCCCATGACATCTTCAGAAGATAACGGAGTACGTGGAACAGGACATTAGGCCTACCCGTACTTGTCCATGGCACTGTGATTGCTCCCCATGAATTAACTTGCTTGCAGATACAAGTCAGTGTCACCCTGTTCCATGAGGCTTAATGCAGTTGCTGCCCAGCCGTCGAATCATAATTCATACTGCAAGTGCGAAACGAACATGACGAAGTATACAGCTAAGACAGAGACACAGGCGCGTACGCAAGGGGGGGTTAGGGGGTTCAAACCCCCTTGTTTTTGCTTCTCTCCCCAGAGGTCGGTCTGGTAGACGCACGGTACCCCTACATAATAATGTATGACGCAAGAAATTGTAAGGACAAAAAGAGGGCGGATTCCCCCCCCGCTCATCACTTTTAGAGACTGGGCGGGAGATTTAAAAAAAAAATCAGCTCGAACCCCCCCCCCCCCCCTTTCAAAAATCCTGCGTACGCGCCTGCAGAGACATGCAGTCGAGATTGTTGAGGAAGGGGAATCCAAATGACCTTTGATTTGTCTGAACGCAATATAAATGCCTTGTGATTCATATCTCTGGCTTTGATTTTGTATTTGCTATAATATGATATCAAACATGTTTATTCCGCCCATTAATAGAAAATCAACAATTAAGAGGAATATAAGAAAGTTTGTGTGGTTAATGACGTCACATAAATAACATTCCTCAAGATACCAAGTTCGCACCAATCGTATATATTTGCATTTGATTTTTCATTAGCTTTAATTTGATACAAAACATGCTTATTTCGAAAAATATGAAAGTCATATTTCAGTGGTACACGTATGTAAAAAAGTGAGCGTGGCCTATAACGTCAATTCCAAAAATGTGTGCCCAAGTGGCACCCGTCGGATTCTTGAAGTAGACACCCTATACTACAACTGTCTTTTTAAAAAATTGCATAATACCCAACTTGACGGTCATGTTGTGGTTCTACTTGACTAATTGTAGCGTCAAAGGCGTAGAGGGTGTGAGAGATGTAAACAAACCGTATTTCGGTGAATGGATGCTAGTCTATTACATATTCTGGGAATGAAGTTTAGATAAAGAAATCTTATGACATATCAGGAGATATTGTTAAGATTAAAGTGAACCAATGAATATATAAACCATGATCTGTGATGTAATTGATACGCTATTTAATTTGTGCAAAATATGAGGGTGACTTTAGTTGCAGCTTATCAGCTCTTTTATTATATGATTTGATAAAGACAAAACTATTTTAAGACTATTGAGAATGGATATCAAGATTTTTGAGACCAAAGGATATAAGGCAGTAATTTACATAAAGCCCTATTTTGCTGCTTATCGGACTCATGAACAATTTTAGAGTCATCAGAGGTACTGAATTCTTTTGAAGAATGTATACATTTAATATTTAGACAAAAGGAACTATTTTTTACGAGAGTTTCTTTACACATAAATAATTAGTCCATGGAGACTTGATTTCAGTTTGAATAAATTTATTCCTAAACGACAACAAAGCAAGATCATAACATTTAACATAGGCTGTTACATTTAAACATAATTCAGTTTAAAAACATAAAAGAAGATGTCGTATTAATCAAGGCATGGATGTGGAACGATATTTAGATTCAATTAACAAACCGTAAACAAACGAGTCAAATATTGACAGAGTGTATTTTACAGCATACTTTATGATGTTTTTCCATTTTTTTTCTGATCATGCAGATTGAATAAAATCTACCTATAAAATTATCGGCAATTCTAATTTCCGAGCTTGAAGTCTCCTTTATCCGGTAGTCCAAAATTGAATGGTAATTGTTCTAAGGAAATGCTAAAAGGCAAGCATTTCGTTTTTGTACATTAATTAACAATTTGTTAGTCCCAATCCATTGCACCAACTTATGAAGTACAGTGTTCAATACATCAATTAAAATATCGGGGTTAGGATGAGAATAGAGTACATTTGAATCATTTGCGAAGAGGACATAAAATAATAATATCCTAGAAGAGTTCTGGATGTCATTTATATATATTATAAAGGAAAGTGGACCGAGGAGGCTGCCTTGGGGAACACCCAGTTAACATTTTGTAGAGAAGAATTTTGTTCAATTATGCTTACCTATTGTTTAGGATTTACAAGGTAGTTTCTGAACGACTCCAAGGCCCTCCCACGAACACCGTAATATTCAAGTTTATAGAAAAGTATTATACTGCCCTCCCATGACAAAAGGAAGTATTGACTTTTTTTCAAAAATGAGTTATCAGTTGTGTGTGATGTCGAATAACTGTACAAACACTACCATCATCACCAAAAGTCAAAATTCTCTTTTATTACCTAGAAATTAGCATAACACAAATGTAGCAAGTTCGTTTTCACAGGAAATACCACCACAAAAGGAAGTACTGACCCATTCAGTGCGTAACAATAGATCAGACACAACCAGCCATTCAGGGACTGGCTTTTGCTGCACGGGTCAGTGCACACACACAACCTGAAGGAAGCAATAAAATCATAAGACTGCATGTAAATTATCACTTCCCAGCTATAACTTAACAAGTTTAACAAACGTATGTTATGTACATTATTGCAAATTAAATGAATACTGAACTCGCACTTGACAAAGTATAAAGATAAAATATGCATCATTTGTAGCATGAGGTACTATTCAGCACACATATCGTTGTATAAGGATAAAACAACATAGACATAAGCTGTAAAACACTAACGAAAACTGTAATTAAACACATTTCTTCTTTTTTACCATATTTATTACTATAAACATCCCAATAATAAAACATAACCACATACCATGCATCAGCACATATTACAATCAACACATTATTAGATAGATAGATAGATAGATAGATAAATGGTTTTATTAAAAAAAACAATTCATGGTAGCCCAAAGGCTGAATTTACATTGTTTTACATTGTAAAGATCTTGTTACATGTAAGATAAGATATATACAAAGACCATTTTGAACAACATGAAAATTTCAAAGTAAACCGTATCAATATACAAAAATCATAAAAATACAAACATAAGCCTCCAAACCAATTAAGTTAGAATAATAAAACATAACTCATAAATATATAATGCAAATTAAAATCAGAATTAAAATTGAGGACAGGTCTGGAAATGGGCAACACCAGAGCAACGGACGCGACTCCGAGACATACCCCTACACCTCCGAAGCGCTACAGCCCAGAAATGCTCGGTCCCAAACAGACACTTCCGAGCTGGACAGGCGCAAAAAACCCACCAGTCGCACACACGTCGAGAAAGGCGCCGAGAGAAATGTATCCCCCGGAGCAATGGGCATGGCACAAGCTTGTCACATCCATCACTCCCAGGGAAACACACTCCTCCCAGCCACCCAACCCGATCGGATATGCGACCAAAAGTCTAATGCGCCCGTCCAACCAAGCAACAGCCGTCCGGAACCACACACCCCAAACTGCAGCACTCCGAAACCATAGGGGCCAGTCCCGATGTCGCGTCCGCCGCTCCGGTACCGCCCACACGACACCTATCCCTGCAAAGTCATGGCGTAATGTCAATTGACATACATGTATGAATGAGATGTGAACTATACATACACACTGGTATTCCCTGACAGTGTAAGCTGTTATTGCACAATATAAATCAAACTGCTGCCCTAAAGAATTTGCATGGGCAGTGTACATTTCACACTCCATTCCAAAGTGAAGGATTTCTTGGTCATATGAACAAAGGAATCACTTAAAACTGGACAGATTAAGAGTTTTTGGAATGATATTCATTCAGGATATTAATAAAATATGGAATTGCACTCTTCTGAAACCTATCAGTTTTACAATGTAATTGTGAGTATTTTTTACATGTCTTAGGTTAAAATCAATATTCCTAGCAACAGGTAACCAAGATGAGTACCTAGGATGTTTCTCTAAATTCAAAGCAAAGTCTAAACATAACTTAACCCTCCTTTGTTCCAAAGTTGATAAATTGCACATTTCTAGTGATTCCTCATAAGCAATGTACCTGGAACCAAGTATGATTTTGATTGCACGTTTTGTATTTTTTCTATGTTATCAGTTTGATTTTTAGTAAGATTGGAGTGGAACAGAGGAGCACAATATTCCACAATGGGTCTAATGTATCCAGTATACACAGTAATAAGATCATACATGGGTAAATTGAACCGTTTAAGTTTACGCAACATGAACAGTCGTCTATTGCATTTTTTTATCATTTCATTAACTTGAGAATCCCATTTTAGGTTTTGTTGAAATAAAACACCCAAAATTTTAACAATACTGGTCTCATTCATTGGTATTTGGTTGATATTGAAATTTTGGTGTATCGGTTGTTTCATGAATGAAATAGTCATAAAAACACATTTACTAGGATTGAGTTTCATGTTATTAGCCAAAGACCAAGCAAGCAAAGAGTCAATCTCTCTTTGCATCTGAGAAGGTTTGTTTTGATTTCTAGCTTCTACAATTGTTAAATCATCCACATGCTTATAGAAAGGTAGGGGACAATTGTTACAAGCATCATTTACCATAATCAAGAACAACACAGGGCCGAGCTTTGTCCCTTGCGGAACGCCAGCATTACAGTCCTTGACATCAGAAATGTGACCGTTATATTTTACAGACTGTTGTCTGCAGTACAAGAAATCAATGAACATCATTAACAGTTTAAGGTAAAAAATACAAACAATCAAATCATATTTAGAAGACGAAAACGCCTGATACTATAAATAGGAATAATTCGTACTGGCGCGTACTTCCATGATTTGCGATATGTAGGTACAAGACTTCCCGTGACTTTCTGAATCTCACAAAGAAATGTCTGGTGGACGCTAGTTTGTATAGAGATGGTATACGTATGGATTATGCAGCATCCTGAAGGCACCGTGAACATTTTATACATACATAAATAGTACTTAATATGCTGAAAAAATACACCCACTCTCTCCTCTATCATAATGGAACCAAAATGAACATTTGAAACCTGCAAGGTACATAGTACATCCAGCCATACGCCATTCACAAACATGTCGAATAAGCACCTTAAAGCCTGTGTATAGCTTTGGTAAAGGGTCAATAATGTGATTGATAATCGAATATCATCTAATATGACAGTCTTACTGAAGCGTAGAGACCGTTAGATATTTTTCCAACTGCACTTCTCTGAGAAAATTTCAAATATTCAAATCTTGGATATATAGCGCCCTCTCGCGGCGATGCTTGTTTTAAATTTAAAAAAATGGGCATTCAAGCACTTATCTTATAAATTTAGTGATTAGATATCCAAAAGTTACAGACAAAGAACATATCTTGAAAGTTTCAGCCCATTCCATGATTTGGAATAGGATTTAATTGAAAGACAAAAACACTGACACAAATATTTTAATTTGATCGGGTGACCCGATCAAGTTAAATTTCCATGTAAAATCGCAAAATTTATCCTGTAAAACACATTTTCATTTCATATCCTCCCCATCATAACTGTTATAGGGCATATCCATTCATATTAGCTAGCAATGAATTGGAATAGTGATAGGTGCATTTTGGTGGATTTACCAAAACTATACACAAGCTTTAAAATTATGCTATATTAGTTTTTTAAAACATACAAAAAAATGATACTAAACGCAAAGGTAAAAATTATAGGATGCCAGTATTCTCCAATTTTCTACCATGCATTTGCATGTACGAGGATGTCGATTTGAATTGTGAATCTATTGTTTAAGAGGGATGATAAAAATAGACAAAGTATCCCTCTTTACAAAAAAGGTGATAATCAACTTGCTTCTAACTACCGTCCTATTTCATTGCTCACTTCATTATCTAAAATAATAATAATAATAGTGAAATCTTATTGAGCGCACACACCATCCAGAGAGGCTCATGCTGGCGCAGCGCAACAACAGTTCGTTTGGATACAAAATATTATACACGTACATTACAAACAGCTACTTAGATATTTAAATCACTACAAGTACCATCCTGCATCACCACCACTTGAAGTTCCCAGCTACATCCTGGTGGGGCCTGGTGCCCTTGTGTTTGCTGCACCGTTCACCGACAATTTAAGGGGCAAGCCCGGTCAGCTCAGTACTCACAGGAGCTCTAGTAGCAAATAAGGGCACCAGCCCCCATACGAATCCAGTCAGACCAGCGTGTGATGTCAGAGAGTATACTTTAAATGCATACAAAACAAAATTATTTCTTTAAAAATGTACATAATTATACAGTGTATATAGATTTACTTGTGAAGGTATTAAATTCTTGAAAAACTTATACATACTCGTACAAATACATTCTTTAATATATACATTATTTTTTTCGAGTTCGCAATTTTGGTTCCGCAAAAATCATAGCACCCCACATGCAATTCTGACTTTTATTAATAGAATTACTTCTTCCATAGATAAAGGTTGTCATACTGTTGGTATTGTCCTGAGTTCCGTCTCCAAGGCCTTGACACCATTAACCACGAAATACTTCTTCATTAAACTTTCTTTTTATGGTATTAAGGGGACGGCCTTGGAGTAGTTCAGGAGCTACCTAACAGGTTGTTGGGTTATTTCATCTTGAAGATGACATGTAAAAAAAAATGTGACGTCATCACTTCGGTACTCTATAGTGTCGCCTTCATACTTTCTAATCAATCTTTCTGAATCATTCAGAAGGGAAGTTGTAGTTGAATGCTGGTGCCTGAGACCAGACTGCTTCACACCAGTGATTCTGTTTCTCCATTATTAGGATTGAGATTTTTCGATAGTTTCCCATTTTGATTATTCATTTTTTGTTGTGAACAGGTATGACTTCTCAAACCTGATTGAAATAATACTGTTTCTAAACTTCAATTAAAAAAGTAATTCATGTTACATGCATGATCACCCTTGATCACAAACCTGTGTTTAAGAGGCCTTACCTACAAGCTACCAAACAACACTTAATTCACAATACGATGGTCGCATTACATTTTCCACACACGGAATTACATAATACATTACATTGTACATAGTGTAAGAGTAGAAAATAATCAATATATGATTTAAAATAAAGAACTATTAATTTGATTGTAATCAAAAGGGTTCACTACCCAGTACTGCTTTATGTCCAACACTGCTTTATTTATGTCCACCTGTTTACGATGTGACTCTCACAAGGTTTCTTCCATTAGGACTCAAGGTTTATTCCTCAAACTTGGTTCTCTCTTTCTCTCTCCCAGTCTCTCTCTCTCACTCTCATTCACTGTGGTCTTTCTATCAAGAAATGGTATGAGTCTACTAGTCGAAGAATAATAAAACATTGTGATGGATGTCTAGTCGAGAGAGTATAAATACAGAGTGCAAAATATATATAGGGGCATTCTGGGGGCTTTTGAGCTATCGCTCCACCCCTCCTGGCCATCACATGGCCATAACTAAAGGAGTACTCTAGCTTCCATATCATTGTTATCCATTTTTCGTCATTTATATGCTACTCATCGATATCCTTTTGTATTGCATTACCTCATCCTGTCGACCATAAAGAAAGGTGAATAAATATATTGTCTCGGAACTGAATGGTCATCGCCTCCTTCTTTCTTTATTCGGTTGTAAGTAACACTGAGCTCGATACGCCATCGAACACTACCACAACAAATATATATTATCAGCCAATACTAAAATATACAGAGTTACAATAGTAATCACACAACAATTCACGTAGCACTTCATATTACCCAAACTACTGTTGTTAAATTATTCTTATTGTAAGGCACAAAAGTTTATTATTATGGCAAATTAAAGGTCAAGTCCACCCCAGGAAAATGCTGACTTGCATAAATAGAGAAAAATCAATCTAGCATAGTGCTGAAAATTTCATACCAAGTGGAATGCCTCTGGGCGTCTCACCTGCATCACGCGATTCAACATAGCACCAGTGCTGACTTGAAAACTACTATAAGTCGCACAAGATGTTCAGTGATACTTGGTTACTCTTATTTCTACGTTTTATGAACTAGACCAATTACATTTACAGAGATAGGATGGTAATTCAACAAATACCCCCAATGTGGCCAAAGTTCATTGACCTCACATGACCTTTGACCTTGATCACGTGACCTGAAACTTGCACAGGATGTTCAGTGATACTTGATTACTCTTATATCCAAGTTTCATGAATTAGATCCAAAAAAAATTTAAAGTTTTGATTGTAATTCAATAGATACCCCCAAATCGGCCAAAGTTCATTGACCCCAAATGACCTTTGACCTTGGTCATGAAACTAATGCAGGATCATGTTTGGTGATACTTGATTAACCTTATGTCCAAGTTTAATGACCTAGGTCCATATATATATATATATAGTTATGATGACATTTCAAAAACTTAACCTCAGGTTAAGATTTGATGTTGACGCCGCCGCCGTCGGAAAAGCGGCGCCTATAGTCTCACTCTGCTATGCAGGTGAGACAAAATCGGATGGAAAGTAAGAAAGTTATGACATTTTAAAGTTTCGCATATTTTTCACAAAACAGTGATATGCACAACGAGGTGAGTCAGTCGATAATGTCCATCACTAACTGTTTATTTTGTTTTTTATTGTCTGAATTATAATACAATAATTTTCATTTTTATAGATTTGACAATAAGGACCAACTTGACTGAACCATATGGTATTAAACAATGCTAATTCCACATTTTCAGGGAGGAATTAATCGTTGTATCACTTGACAATGAGGAGAAATTAGATATTCATAAAATAAAATACAAAAGAAATAGTGAGTGGATGGCGTCATAGTCTCCTCATTTGCATACCAGCCAGGATGTGCATATAACTGTTTGGTGAAATTAAGCGAAACTTGAAAATGTCATAAGTTTTTTATTTTAAATCACATTTTGATAAAATTTTCAGTGTTGTGCTTGTTGGATTTTTCTCTTTTTATTCAAATAAACTTTTTTTGGAGTGGACTTGTCATTTAGATAAGGAAGATCAGTGAAGAAGACACATGTCCTGCAATGTCTCGAGCCATTGCCATGTCATCCCCTTACATGATTACTTTCTTCTAGCAAAGCAGACATAGCACCAAATGATATCATGTCACACCTATTTAAAAAACAGCACCATTTCTATTTTTTCTCGCAATTCACCGATCCATAACCACATAGAGCCAACAATTGAATTTATTCATCAATTTTACTTTGGCAAGATAATTTGGATGTTACCATTACAGAACATGAATGCTCAACTGATGGCACATTGCGTTGCTCAAAATTGTTTTAGATTTTACTTTCACAATCGTCTAGGAGTCTGATAGACAATCAGGGATGACACTCCGTTTAGCACCAACTCCTTCACAGTCATGGACGTATGTAAAACGTCCATGATTATATACTCCCATGAAACTTCAGGATACACAAGGCACGGCGTTCTTAAAAATAAAACGAATTGATTTTAAGATCCTCTTGCTTACTTTCCAATGTTTGATAAAATCAATTCCAGTCTATCTTCAACAATTAATATCAGAATACTCACCCTCCCGCAACTTGCGCTCATGCAAAAAATCACTCTTGGCAGTTCCTGCCATCAACACCCAGTCTTAAGGTTCCCGATCTTTTTGTTCAGCATCCCCTCAACTTTGGAACAACCTACCTCAGAGCATAAAACAAGCAGACTCAACTGACAAATTCAAATCTATGTTAAAAACTCACCTTTCTGTTAAATAGATCGTCCTTAGCATATGCTACTTCAACTGTCTACTTTCAACTGTCAACATGTATGATTTAATTTTAGCTGAAATTTCTTGTCTTTCTATTTATTTTCCTTAAGCGCTTAGAGACATTCTTTGTGATAAGCGCTATATAAATGATGTTAATTATTAGTATTATTAAAACGATACAGTATTGTTTGGTTTTCTCTCAGAATGTCTGGGTATGTCATGCCTCACGTAGTGGTTGTCCGATTACATGGATTATGAAGCATGTGAATATTTCCTTCGACAATATGTCATAGGAACATACAGGACAGTATCAATCACCCGTTCTGAGTCTGTCAAGCAAGTATTCATGGACCTGGGAAACGGGGGTGAAGCCCGGGGGGGGGGGGGTCAAATATATATATCGCTGTACACACGCGTGACAAAAAAAACGCGTTTAAAGGGGTATTTTTCAATATCGGACGCGGTCCGCGCGTGGACTCGTTAAGAATATCAAAAACACCGATTTTCAAGAAAAACGGTGGTATTTAAAGACTGGCCAATGGTCAATCGCGAGTTCAAATCTATTTAGGGTATTCCCCCCACCCCAAGATTTTTGTGTAAGACTAGCCAAACGTGTTTAGGGTATGTTTTTCTAAAACTTTTTCCCTGAGGTTATATTTTGGCGACATCTTGTTTAGGGGCCAAAATGTATAATTAAAGCCCGCGAAAATCTTGTTGAGGGAGTTATTTTGCACACAGAGAAAAACTCGTTTAGGTTTTTTTTTTAGAAATTTCTTGGTCACGCGTGTGTACAGCAAAATATATTTGACTCCCCCCCCCGCAGCAAAGAAATTCTAATTGACTAAATCAATTGTCAATTCAATTGTTTTGGTCCTTGATATTCCTTGTCTGATTTTTATCAAAACTTCATTCTTTTGTTCGTATAAACTTTCTTTATTTGGTCAAACCATATTACATTCAGTCTAGAGTACCCCTTTAATGTCCTTAAATTATAGGTTTCAGATCAGAATACAAAAAAAAAATCTGCTTGCGCTTCGCGCTCATATTAATAATGTAGGAAGATATCCAATTACCCATCATTTTTTTTTATTTACAAAACATGAATAAAATGTTCCGTTTTTAGGTCTGAAATCTCAATTTTGTTCCCGCTCGCATCATTTGTATTGTTATGTACCTATCCTGTTCATGATTAGAAAAGTGCTTAAGATGTCCCGTTTTATGTCTGAAATCTCAAGTTTTTGTTACCGGGAGTCGCGGTGATCGCGCTCGCAGTTATTATTTGTTACATACGCATCTTGCGTGTGTGTGGGGGGGGGTGGATGGGTGTGTGTATAAAAGAACAATAGAAAACTCAATAGTGTCCCCCCTTCCCACCTTTGAGGAGAAATTTCAGCACCCCCATTGAAAAAATATATTCTCCGGTACTGCAAATAGTGTCTTAACACTTGGTGTTGAGTGGTTTTTGTTGCTACTTCGTGCATGCAGCGTTGCTCCTGCTTGAATCAATTAATGTGTTTCTTGCTAAGACTGAAGGGGCTCATGTTCCAGGATGTGCTGCATGGCCGTACGCATAAAATATTCAGGCAGCTCCACGTAAACTTTAAAAGAAAAAAAAAATCGAAAGCGTGGTAGCGGATGAACCGAGCTTGTCATGGTGTATTGGGGCGTGTTTCTATTTTGTCAAGTGAAATTGAAGGATTTCGTGCATACAGTTGGTGAATTTTGTGGAAATTTTCAGTAAAACATGTAAGTAATCAAAATTTCAGGGGGGGGGGCAACTGCCCACGGCTCCACTGCTGCGTACGGCCATGATGGGCTGTGAGAGTTGAATGTCTAATGCTGTTGGTCCCTTGCTCTGCTGGAATCTCAATTTCCTGTATAAAAATAATTGTTGAATAATAATTATTCTGAATGTCTTTCCATAGAGGTAATAGTCCTGCCTCTCCTAATATTTTTCATTGAAACTGAGCATACTACTAAAGAACTCGCTGAATCTTTAAAATTATGACGTAATTATTTTTTAATACATGAGGCATGTGATCGAGATCGGCACGCGTTATCTGAGCAACACATAGTATCATTCCATTGTTACGACTAACGAAACAAAACAGAATGTAGAAAAGAATTGTGCTCACAGATACATAAAGCTATATCACTGGTTTCATGCGAAATGGTGTCGACGGAGTTTGGTTTGAGTTAAGACTTGCAGGCACCAAAAAGGTGACAATTACCCCCCTTGAAAGGAGTTCTTACCCAGGCATCCTTAAACTTCAAGTTGACCCTAGCAAAATGTTGATTTGAATAAATAGAGAAAAATCAAACTAGCATAACGCTCAAAATTTCATCGAAATCGGATGTAAAATAAGAAAGTTATGACATTTTTAAAGATTGGCTTATTTTTTCACAAAAAAGTGATATGCACAGCTCAGTGACACGCAAAGGAGTCAGTCGATGATGTCCATCACTCACTATTTCTTTTGTTTTTTTTTAATGGTTGAATTATACAATATTTAATTTTTACAGATTTGACCATAGGGACCGACTTGACTGAACCATATAGTATTAACAATGCTAATTCCACATGTTCAGAGAGGAAATAATCAGTCTTTCACTTGACAATGAGGAAAAAATTTGAATATTTCATATTTCACATAAGAAAAAACCAAAAGAAATAGTGAGTGGATGACGTCATCAGTCTCATCATTTGCATACCGACCAGGATGTGCATATAACTTTAAGCGAAACTTTAAAATGTCATAACTTTTTTATTTTACATCCGATTTTGATGAAATTTTCAGTGTTATGCTTGTTGGATTTTTTTTCTTTTTATTCAATCAAGTTTTGTTGGCGTGGACTTGTCCTTTAAGCTCGGGTCTTGTGAGAATAATTTTCAAGATGAGGTTAAACATCCATCATCCCTATTTTGTTACTATGCTGCACAGACCACTTATTTCTTTTATTTATAGTTACCAGCTAATTTTATGAGGAATAGTGCGTAACCCAGTCAGCATAGCAAAGGAGGGGGTGGGTGTGATGGGAAGGCATTTTCTCCACCCGCCCCGTTGGAACCGTTGCCAAATAATCTTTTTTTATAAATTAAGGAGTAATATATTGTAATTTGTAAATAATGGGCCCTTCCCCCATTTTTAGCCTTCCATTTGCCTCATATATACTGTAAACATGGCCAGTATTGAAATGGTGGTATCATAGAGAAGGAATGAGCGGGAGAGGGAGAAAGGGAGGGTGACAGATAAGTAGTTTTCGCTTTTACTACGGGGAAACTCTCTACACCGCACCGATTCCTTTGAAAATGCAATTAAAATCACATTGGAGAACTGAAAGGCTTTTATCGAAAGCTGGTGGACTGGGACAGCAGATCATCCGAAAATTTGCTGCGGAAGAACAATTGCAAGTATGTCGTTGTCCAGAGTCAAGAGATTCCGATACTGTCCCGGTCCACCAACTTTTGACGAAAGACTTTCAACTCTCCATTAGGCTTGAAATTGCATTTACAAATTAAGAATTTGATTTGTTTTAGAGAGTTTCCGCGTAGTAAATGCGAAAAGTTCGAATGTATATGGGAAGAAGGTAAGGAAATCCTGAAACTTTGTGGAAGTTAAGTTGCATTGCTTTATTCAATGAGTATAATGCTAAGGCTTTATACCACGTTTTTGACAGCACCGACACCAGCAATTATATGATGTGAAATTTAACAGGCAGAATATGAAAGAGACGAAGGAAAAGAAAACAAGGAAGATACATATTCAACACTTAAATATACATAATATCAAGAGGCCGAGGAGTAAGCATATTTTAGGGAGAGTTATGTTGTAAAGCGTTTTTTTTTAAAGATTTGATTTGTCTGATGATTCTTAATGTAGTTAGAGAAAATACAGTTACAAGGTTTGTAAGGTTTTCTTTTAATGAAAGATTGAGGAGAGTGAAGTTAGAGTACTGTTTCTAAGTCACGGCACAACTAGCACACTTAATATAAAATCAGGATTTGTAATGGATGTCAGTGTTGATTCACGATTTTTGAATGGCCAGGCAAATCCAGAACGAATTTGATATCCAAAGTAGATTTGATTTACTGGTCGTGTGGTCCAGTGGTTTGAGCATTGGACTCATAATCGCAAGGTTGTGAGTTCGAATCCCAACTCTGCCATTGTCTCCACTTTGATAAAAAGGCCCAAGAGTGATATCTGTCGTCTATTATGTCAGCCACTATGACTGATTAGCCTCGACGTAAATTGTTTCCAAGGTAATTGGTTATATACCAGCTTGGCGTTTACCAGCAAAAAATGCTGTTTTGCCGAGTTCCTACGGGAGTTACCACAAAGAGAAACAGAAAACATATTTCCAAAACGAATTTGATATCAAACATGTCCAAAGTAAAATGATTTCCAAATGAATTTGATAACAAAGAAATGGAGATAGGGAGGAAGAGGCGAGGATCTAGAGGAATTGCAATTTGTGTGTGTGTGTCATTATTTCTGTTTCTGTTTGTGGTAACTCGCGTAGGTACTCGGCAGGACAGCATATTTTGCTGGTAAATGCCAAGCTGGTAAATAACCAATTACCTTGGAAACATTTTACATCTAGGTTAATCAGTCATAGTGGCTGACATAATAGACGACAGATATCACTCTTTGGCCTTTTTATCAAAGTGGAGACAATGGCAGAGTTGGGATTCGAACTCACAACCTTGCGATTATGAGTCCAATGCTCTAACCACTGGACCACACGACCCGTGATTGCCTCAGAACCTTTGTGATGCCACTGAAGACAAGTATTCTTAGTTATCGTATTGGTTTGTCTTTGTTGAATATTGCAGGGGCATCGGAACAATTTTGAAAGTGTGTGTGGGGGGGGGGGCGGACGGCTTACCATGCAAAAGATCACAATCAGGTTGTGACCTTGTAATGTTACATTAATTGTACACGTTTACTGCAAGGGGGATGCTCACCTTTGGTCACTCGTATTTCCAGATCCGTATCCAGATACCCATGCACGTTTTCGATGCAACATGAAAGCTTACACAGCAAAGTACATAAAGTACACCACACTTAATACACTATTTTCATGATTTTTTCTCTTATCAAGCACATGATAAGGACAAAGCTTTCAAGCACTCAAGCACATAGCAGGATGACGAAATGCACTGCAGCATTATGTTCATTACCATACCTTTCCACTTTGCACTCGTCCTGCAGTCTCACCTTTTAAAAAAGTAGTATGTAAAACAAAATGATAAGGACAGTTGTACGCATGGGGATATGTGATGAATAAAATGTATAGAAGTATTTCACAACTGATAAATTTCGCCTTGTTCTTTTAAATTTCTGCTTGTATGACTAAGCACTAAGATACAAAGCATAAATGTGTTTGCGTGATTTAAGGTATATTGAATATCATTTTTGATGTCACGTTTTGAATTTCAGGCAGTAATAACAGCCTTACAGGTACAAGGTGTGCACATAATTACATCAAAATCATTCGGGAAATGTATAGCCAAGGAACTGCAACCATTCACCTGCACAAAGACTGATGAATTCCCCATTAACAGAGGAGTGCGACATGGAGATACCATTTCACCCAAACTGTTCAAAGCTTCACTGGAGGAAATACGTAAATAAGACTGGGAAAGTACGGTGCTAAACACTGAAGGTGAGTGTCTCCACCACCTGAGATTTGCCGATGATATCATTGTAATCACTGATGATGGCCTCAAGCTAGAAAATATGCTCAACGGTCTCAACACTGAGAGTAACAAAGTAGGTCTGAAGATCAACATGAAAAAGACAAAAGTAATGTTCAACAACCATGACAACGGAGGAAAGAATCATAATGGATAATTCTGAAATCGAGAGAGTAGATCACTATATCTACCTTGGGCAACACTTAAGAATGGATCATGAACAACTGGAAAAAGTTAAAAGGAGGATAAGAGCTGCAAAGCAAAAACTATGGTGTTAATGCCATGGTCACATTTGTTCTACGGCGGTCGTACGGCGAGTCGAAAACAGCCGTTTATACATTTTTTGTCCAACTACATATAGGTGGTTTGAATCAAAATTGATAAAACGGTTGTTTTCGACTCGCCTTACGGCCGCCGTAGAACAAATGTGACCATGGTATTACCGGTGTACATAGAGGACCACACCAGTTGTTTTACACCGGTGTCAAATTAGTGGTGTTAGTTTTACACCTATAGGTGTTATTACAACACCTTTGGCTGTTACATTTACACTCTTTGGTGTTATGTTCAATCTCTAGGGTGTAGTATGTCACCTTAGGGTGTGGTCCTCTATTAACACCAACTGGTGTCAGTTTTACCACCAGAGTTTTTACAGTGTGGATGGATCGCTTTTTGGAATTTCAATGACATTATGCAGAGGAATATGCCAATTTGCCTTCAGAGAAAAGTCTTTAATCAATGCGTTATACCGGCAATGACCTATGGTTCTGAAACCTGGTCTGTAACAAAGAAAATGGAACAGAAATCAAAAACCAATCAACACTGTATGGAAAGTATAATGCTAGTGATATCAAAACGTGACAGGAAAACCATACAATGGATTAGGATCCAGACTAGACATTCTAGAGTAACATACATAATCACAGCAATTAAATCAATGAAATGGAGATGGGCTGGCCACCTTGCAAGATCACATGATAATAGGTGGACCAAACGCATCACAGAATGGAGACCATGGCTAGGATCACGAAATCGGGGTAGACAAAATTTGAGATGGAGTGACGAGCTCACATAATTCATTGGCATAAATTGGATTGCATCAGCAAAAGACAAACACCTTTGGCACCAACTTGAGATGAGGAGGCCTTCGCCTTGCAGTGGGCTGAATATGGCTGATATAATGATGAGGAGGAGGAGGAGGTCAGAAGGAGGAGGATGAGGATGATGATGAACATCATTGTCATGATTGTAGTACTTCCAACATTGAACAAAGATTTAACATCTATTTATTCAAGATAAAGTAGAAATCGAATAAGCAGAACTGTTTTATACGTCTAAGAAGATTAAAAGGTGCGGAGAGTCTTAATGAGAGAAGCATTGCTGGCAATTTAGAGAGTAAAGATGTGAATATAAGATTTATTGCCTTCCTTCTTGAATGTTGCATGCATTTTAAATGAAAGATTAAATGATAAAATCTATGCTCCATTTAGCAATACAGAAGTGCGACTGCATGAAGTCAATGGATGGTTATCGTAAACCTGAACCGTTGAAGTTAATGTCGAAGGGTCTAAGTCCTACACACCAAAAAAAATCCGGTGTTGATTTACCACCAGCCGAGATTCTATATGCCCACACCAGAGAGATATTGAAACACCACCAGTTTGGAATCAAACCGACGCTGTTACTTATTGGTGTTGTACAGACACCTATTTGGTTAGACCAAATCCAAATCGGTGTTGCTTAACTCTTCCCTGGTGTGGAAATATATAGATTCCGCACTGGTGTTGAATTAACACCAGTGTTTTTACAGTGTAAATGAGTCAAATAAGGGGCCAAAGTGAATGACATTTAACAAAAGTAAACCGAATAGAGCAGTATAAATAATTTGTGTTTGTTTCCATTCGTTGTATTAGGTCACCAATCAATAATATTTCATTTTGGTTTCTTGATTGTTTTTAAATCTCATCGTATCCCCCCCCCCCCTTAACACATGTGACCATGATAACCGCCAATGTGTTCATGAAAGTTGGTTATTAAAGGAAACGAAAACTCAATCTCATTGGAAAGAGTAAAATAAGCATGATAAGATGAGCAGGTTAAAACAAGTTTCAGTAAAATGGAGTATAAAATAAGACAGTCTTTGATATTGAAAAAATCCTTGAAGTTTTTATAGGGATCATGAATCTCTATTCTCGATATCGGTCCACAATGTTTTATATAAGGCATAGCGTATGAATATATCCTTTCAACTTTAGCCAAAGTGTTAACTTGCAATAAGCATGAATGAAACATGCTTGATTCTGATTCTGTTATCAAACTAAGACGTATAAATAACTTGAATTCGAATCATGTGTTTGTATATATTGTATGATTGTAAGAGGCACCCCTCACTGCCTTACTTGGTGTTGGAAGAAATGACTTACGGGTTACAGGAATTAACTTTTTTTTCTTCCAGGCAACTCCAGGACTACAACGGGGGAGTCCTTTTTAAAATTCTGTCATATTTTGTAATGTCATCATCACGGTTTGGTTTGTTTGAAATGCCGAATAAATAATAATAATTAAAATTTGAAAAAAGGGTTAAAACTTAGTTCAATTTGCCAGATTAAATTATTAAAATAAATAACCTGTACAATATTGGAAGTACATACATTAGGAAACCGAACATGTCGCACGTTCGCTTTTTAAATGAAGATTTTATAAGATCTGTATGTTAAAACATACTTTTGACTGCTCAATGCGTAATTACCGTAACGGTCTGTGACTCATCAAATACCTTATTTTTACCAAATCTATAAAAAATGGATAATTCATTTAAACTTATTTTTTTGGTTGAAAAATTAGGAAAACCTTAAAAGTACAATTCGAGTTTGTGATTATACATACCAACAGCACAACAACGATAATGGTACAAAGACCGCTGCAATGGTTATTGCATATTGAGTCCGTCCACCACCTTGAACATCTGTAAAGGTAATAATAAATATAATTTAAAACATCATCAAAAGCAAAAAGAAAAGTCTATGCACCTAAGGAAATCTAATAAAGTACAGATTACGGGGAGGGTCCACGAGGCCGAGGATTTTTCCACCAGGCCGATATTTCTAATATTGTATTTGTTTTTATTGAGATATTTGTCTTTTTCGGATAGGCCTATTCTTCAATGTCAACAGATATGAACCCTATACCATTTTGAATAACTTGTGGTTAAAACAGTTGGCCTAATACGTTGGTTGAAGTTTTGGGTATGAAAATAGGCCTAACATTTGCCATAATTCTCCAACAAAAAATAGATATATACACTCTAAACATGCTGAATGTCATGATTAAAGAAGTCAAAATCCTTGAGATTTGTGTATGGTATGAATACCATTTTATCAAACTCTAATCATTGAGATCTAATCAGAGATTGACTGGCCACTATCCCCAGCCTTTCTGCTTGGAGTAACCGTGAATCCGTGAATTAAAGGGATGGTCCGGGCTGAAAATATTTATATCTAAATAAATAGAGGAAAATTCATTAAAAAAAAATGCTGAAAATTTCATCAAAATCGGATAGCGAAGTTATAGAACTTTGAATATCATCAATATTTTTTGTGAAAGCAATTATATTTACATTGTCATAAATATTCATTTGGTGGGCTGATGTCATATCCCCACTTTCCTTTTTCTTATGTTATTATATGAAATCATAATTGTTTCATTTTTACCTACATGTGTTAATGAATGTGTCTCCATTATGATGAAATAAGTTTGCGGTAATAAATAACTAATGCACTTATCAGTTGTCAATCCAAGTGTTTTAGTTCTTGGTAGAAAACTTTTGAATAAACCTAATTTCATATAATAAAATACAAAAGAACAAGTGGGAATATGACATCATCAGCCCATCTAATGAATATTCATGAAGACATGCTTAAAACTTTTTCACCGGAATAATGCAAATATTTCAGATTCAATAACTTCGTTGTTTGTTAACCGATTTTGATAAAATTTTCAGCATGTTGCTTTGTGAATTACACCCTATTTATTGAGATATAAATAAATCCAGTCTGGACCATCCCTTTAATGTAAGTCTAAAGTACATTGTGAGTATTACAAGCATTCCGTAACCCATAATATCCCTATGATTTGAATAAGACAAAAATGAGGTAGAAAGGAAGATACAGAAAGAAGAAGGATACAAAATGGGATAGCTGTGTTGTGTAACTTTAAAATGCAATTGAAACAAATTACGTCACAATGTACTTTTCCCTAAAATTACAGACTGTTTTGACTTTCTTCCTCGCTAATGGCGCTCGTATATTTCAAAACTGAATGTTGTAAATTGTTAAAGGCAAACAAGAGCATCGAGCAGGTCAAGTAAAATGAAAAGTCTGACTATATGGTTTCGCAATGCAATTATGGAAAACAGATTACGAAAGCGAGACGACATAAAAATGAAATACATATCTCAGCTTATAATGAAATTATAGTAATACTAATGTCGTTAGGAAATTGTTGTTGTTGTTCAAGCCATTCGATCATTAAATCAAAGACGTGGTATTTTGAGACAGAAAAACTTATCCAACACATTAATTGTGAATAGAGAATAATGTGATTAGAAAATTATGAAAAGTTTATTCATAATTAAATATCGAAAGCAAGATCAGTTCATATAGCTCCGGGGTATACAGTCAAAGCTAAGGCTAAGACCACCGCCCAATGCACTCTCCTTGTTGAAGGAAACCAAGATATTGGGGTATAGAGGTGTGCGTTTAGGAGTGAACACTAGAAAAAAAGGAAGCTTAGAATTTGAATGTGGTTATTAGAAATGCTTCAACTCTGTTTTTGATGTGAAAGTTAGTGATATGTTACTACATAAGCCTATCTATAATTTGAATACTCAGTCGCGGAGAAAATAATTAAGTCACTCCTTCTATTTGATTACGTCATTACCGACATAGAAATTTCGCTAAAAGATAACAATGACCCAGTCAGTCATTGCTGAAGTGACTACCTAGCTGTACTTTCATCAATGCCCTTCACACTGATGTAAGTAGTAGTGGCGTCTTATTCGCAACGGACTAAAAAACTTAAAAATTGACAGTTCTCATTTCTCGGTAAATTATTCGTGTTCTTGATTATCCCGAGTAATATGTGTTGAGATATTCTAAAAATCTGCAGGGCCTAAGTAATACCTGCTTAAGACTACCTGTAATGTATAAAATCATGCAGTGAGAGTAGGGTTTTCCGAACACATAACTGACATCACTTAGTTTTCTGTTTGCATTTCTCCTTACTGAAATTAAATGCACTGCGAGAGTGACCCTTTAATTTAAATTCATTTGTTAATTAATACTGAATATTGTCTAGTTATTCTTTTTATTTGTAGTTCATGTTCATTTCAGTTTGTATTGCGAGACATGATTTTTTTTATAAAATCCATCTATCATCATCTAGACTAACGTGGTTAATAAAACGTCACCAGCATATTCTTCTACCAAGGTTAACGCATATCGTCAACAATTGCTGACTGGAGAATTACCGCAATGTCTTGTAATTGCATCAGTGGTGCCTATACTTGAAAAGAAATGTCTGGGCAAAAAAAAATGGCTTAAAGCCGACTAAATTATTTCCGAACACAAGATCCTGGACTAGCTTCTTCAAGGGGAAGTTCACTCTGAATATAGCGGGAAAATAGTGAAAAGGGTTAAGGTTTAAGAAAAATCCATTAAGGATTACGAAAGTTATTAGAATTTGAAGTTGTTGGTTTTTTGACGTCATACATGAAGAGCTGCCCCATATGTTGTGTAACATAAAATGCATACAATTCAATTCTTTAGTGGTCCGTGATGACTTATTTTGGTTATCTTTTTAGAAACGCAGGTGTGGAATGATTTGTCTATTGACATGCTGAAGGTAGAGTGAAAACGGTTTCAATTTTCTGAGAAAAGCTGCTCGCCTATGACGTCACAAATCAGATAATTCAAGTTCTAATATCTTTTGTATTTATTAGGATTTTTTTTCTCAGGCCTTCGACAATATTCTTTTTATTTTTTCTGCTTTTTTGCAGTAACATCTTGTATGAGTGAACTTCCCCTTTAAAACAATTGCTTCAGTACAGCCGGTAGTAGTAGCAGTAGTAGAAGTAGTAGGAGTATTTATTCAATCACGAAAACTGGCAAAACAGTCCAAAGACTGAAAAATACAGAGCACAGTTTAAACAAAAGCAAAGCACAATATCCACAATGACAAATTATAACCAGAAATAAAAAAAAATGTCCAATCGATTATAAACTATTGCACCTAAAAGATATATCAGGAAAAAAGACTTTAAAAAGTAAAATGTTGATCGCTGAAGCATGTACAAACGTCGAGAAGTATGATGCTGTAATTCAAACAGAGCGTAACTAGAGCATAACGTGTTCATTGCATTTATAACCATGGAATACGGAGACAAAGAAAGAAAGAAAGAAAGAAAGAAAGAAAAGAAAAGAAAAGAAAAGAAAAGAAAAGAAAAGAAAAGAAAAGAAAAGAAAAGAAGAGAGAGCATTAGAGATGGATAGAAAAGACCAAGATTACGGATACAGAATATAGAAAAGCATATGAGAAGAGGAAGAGAGGGTGAAATAGCATGAATGAGAAAAAGTGTGGGAGAAAAGAGACAGCTCAGAAAAAAACAAAGAAAGGAAAAAAGATAAAGGAGAGAAGGATGAAGAAGAGAAAATATGGGAAAGACGACCAAAAGAAAGGAGAAAATGAAAAATAGAAGGGGAAATGGACGCAAAACTGTTTTAAAATTTGTAAAAGATATGGCAGTAGCTAGGAAAAAAATACCAAGAATATAAGTCATACTAAGCAATATACACTAAAGAAAATAAGAAGGTGCAACACGTGGTCGATGAAAGAAAAACAGGCATTGGCACGAATCATAATAGCAGATGACTCCAAAGACTGAATTACGTCTTGTGGTTGTGCAACAACAACTCGATGATCAGAATTGGCGATGGGTGTACAGCCGACAGGCTCAGCAAAACGTTCTGGAATATTGTAAGTATCTTGTCCAAAATAGATTCATTCCGAGTTGGATGCTTTATGATCTGCGTCATTAGAGTGTGTTGTATGGTAGATCACATTGATATCAGTCTGGGAGACCGAAGATACTGTGCATTATGGGCGGAAATCCCAGGGGGACGTGTCCCCGCTACTCAAAATAGTCGGGGGACACAATATCAAATGTCCCCCTACTATTTGTGTTCTTTTATGATGGTAAGAAATACTTTATTCAAAATCTAAATAAAGCATGTATTTTAGGACGAGATGACCTTACTTTTGGGATGATAACCTTTTTCATTTTTGCTTGTCAAATTTATTTTCGTCAAAATGACCTTAAATTAGGGGTGATAACCTTTTTTTTTGCTTGTCAAATTTTCCAGCCCCTTATCCCTTTACCTTTTGGGAGAGATTTCCGCCCCTGCTCTGCATACTGTGACAGCTTTGGCGAGTCTGCACAATGATATTATCTGTGCTCTCATCGATGATGTGTCACTTTCCTGTCATTGGACATGCTCTAGCGCGCATTTTTATCTCAATAAAAATGGTAATCGTGTCACTCTCTCTTAATGTCTTATACTAATCAGTTGGGTCGCGTGCGCGTGCGAAATCACCCGGGTTTTAATTGGATTTTGATGCGATTTTTTTTCTAACGGTGTCTTCAATGGGACAAACACGCTGGGAAATAAAATGAAATTGAAATTCGAGTTTCGTTTAAGCCGGCAAGTGCCTTAAATGAAATGTACTGGACTACTGTTTTAACATAACAAACAAACGAATTTTGACTACTGTTTTAACATTATCACATTCCACAAATTTGACCGTTATTTCTGTTGAATTTTGTGTACATCCCACATCGTTATCTCCCATTTACTCCAACATGTAATTCTCTTTCCACACACTCGATTTTGATCGTGAGGTACTGAACTGAAGCTATTGGTCACAAACACACGAACTTCTAAGGTCTACAGTATCCGTAAAAAGATTCTTGTCCAACTGTGTTTACTTTTTTTTGGAGTGCTTTTTACATTACATGTATACACTTCGTTGTAAATGTACGTCGTACATGATTCCATTTTAATTTTGTTTCGTCTTTCTATCGTCGTTTCTTCTTGATTTAGCCTCTTGACACCTAACTTGAATTTCATCAAATTTCTTATGTCTTACATTGGGTTTTTATTTGTCGGTGAAAATCATCCAATGAGCGCACCAGCGAGGGCTTCAATGACATATTGAATATTCATAATACTGTTGCTGTAACACGAAACGATATTTTATTTTCTCAGCGTGTTTGTTTCATTGAAGACACCGTCGGAAAAAAAATTGGCATCGAAATAAAAAACCCGAGTGATTTCGCACGCGCACGTGACCCGACTGATTAGTATATAAGCCTTCTTAATATAGGATGAGTGTCACATGTGAATATGGGTGAAGTCAACTTAATGTAAGTATTGTGTCACGCAGGGATCAGTTGTGGGTCCAATACTGTTAGCGATGTACTCAAAGCCAAATCTGATATTTTCCACAAATATTCAGGAGGTTGTCATATGCTGATGACATTAAGTTTTTTTATGAAGTTCATACATCAAATCCCGAATTGGGTTTCCGCTTGACTACGCTATACCAGTATATATTGAGCATGTTTCGTCACGAAATGGAGTGCTATAGAAATATATGTAGAATTTTTCGTTTTTATGCTTCAAGCTTTAGAATTTCAATCGTCTTCATGCAATGTAACTAAGGTTTGTACACCTATACTTGCTTTGTTGAACTGTAGATCAATCTAATGATAGACTACAAAATATGCAAAAGAATATCGAAACATAAGAAAATGAATCACGTGAGACCCCAGATGAAGAGCGGAAGGTGCCATGAATAAAATCAGGGGAGCGTTTCATGAAAGGACTTGTTAGACGTTTTATCCGACAAGTCCTGATTTATCCGACAGTTACTATGGTAATATTGCCTCTCAGCCAATCATTATCAAGGAAAGTTGTCAGACCTGGCAACTTGTCGGACGAAAACGTTGATGAAACGCTCCCCTGGTAGTCGAACTTTAATATCTAAATAAATTATAAAAAAAAAAATCTTCAATCATGCAGCAGTAAAAGTAAATCACTAAAAAAAAAAAAGAAACTTAAATCAAAGTACGACGAAGCATTGCCATTTGGCGAATGAATAATTAGTAAGATTTTGTTATGCGTGGTATGTGTTTAGTCTCACCGGTCGTTGCTAAGGGTCAATGTTAGTGATAATCAGAAATCGGATACGTGGAAGTACCTTCAAGGCATTTGTAGGAAAATAAAAATGGAAAAAAAATGCTTGACTTTTACGTTGTGGTCAACAGCTTATTTTTCTAACAGTTCTACCATTCTATGTAAAAGACATGGGAGCACTGCCATTACAAGTTTTATACCATGTCCGTTCGTACACATGATGAACGTGGAGCTCAATGGACCCTACATATCCACAATACGGCATGTACTCATTTTTTTTTCGTAGACAAGGTCTCTGTGACACAAAGGTTTGCGATGAAATGCAAATATGAAAGAACCGCACTGATTGGTCCCTGATCAGAATTTTTAACCTAATGCTCGTGTAACATTGATATTGATTCGTCAGTTCATTTAGTGAATGATCGCTAATCTTTGTGTTACGGCGCCCAACCAAATGTCGAAAATAGCTTAAAATGCAATGGAAACACTCAAAGTGGTCTTTAGGGGCCCGTGGCAGAAAGAATTGCAAGCAATGGCAACTCTAAAAGTCATGCGCAACTTGATTTTCAACCAATCGACAGCGCGCATTTGGGACTTGCGAATAATTTTTTTTCTTTCTGCAACGGACCCATGAACTATTTTCCTGATCTGGTTCATTTGTTGTTCATTACTGTATATGCCAGATGAGTGCCCGCACATGCCCAGTCGAGCACATTTGAGTCATATTTCAGGACATATTGCATGTTTATTTTCGCATGCATCCGAATTATGTACTACACATATAACCAGACCAAGATGCGGCGAAAAAGTAATTATCATCACAAAAGCACATTTCCCTTTATGTATGACCACTGATGACCTAAAGCTGCGGAGTCATGCGGGAATCATTTTAAGCGTTGTGGCGTGCGCCTGTTATCCAAGCTGTGGGGAAGTTACAAATTGATGCAGAGGTTCGAGGTTCGAGCCCTGGTCACGTCTTTCGGATGGTGACGTGAAAGGTCGTTCCCAGATGTAAATAATCATATCTGATTGATACACGTCTGACACAACTCAAATACATACATACATACATTTGTCTACACAATTGCACGAGATGTTGATCAAAGTGAATGCCTGACATACTTCCTGCTGGCGGCTTTTAAACTTGTTCAAAGAGATTGTATTTGCTGTTACTCCATCTCATTTGAAACCTCCTTGGTTATACCAGATGAGAAGGGGAGACTCTAGACTTTACAGTGATCGGTCCTATAAGTGAATATATTGTACTTGGGATCAAGTTATCGTAAATCTTTGATAAACCATAGTTTTCCAATTTTAGGTTTTCTTATCGTTTACGAGCGCAGACGATTTGCAAAAAATAAACAAGTGTGTCTGAACAGTGTGAAATAAGGTAAACATATTTAGAAGCGAAAATTTCAGTTATTATACTTTAATTGACGATGAATGAAGAAATGAATGAATTTCTTAACAGTTCAGTAGCCAATTTGTAAAAATAAGCTTAAACATGTGAAATTTTAGGGAGGATATGTGCGTCCGAAAAAAGCATCGTAGTAACAAAACTCACCTAAAATTCACTTGTGTTCTTGACCGGCTACAAAATAAAGGGTATGAGTATGTTAAAAAAATATAATTTGTAATCTTGGGCGACATAATTGTGCCCAACGGTTATGTAAAAAAGAGTACCTCAATGTCAATGTTCAAAATAATTGTGACGCATCCGATCCATTGGATAGTGCATTACTCCTCATCACAGTCCCACATGTTCGCAATTGAGTGTGTTGGCGCTGTCTGGCTTCACACAGCGCGAATTTTTAAAACGACTATTAGATCTCACACTTTGTTTATCACAACAACTTTGCACAAAATTCTGAATGGTTTCCCCAAAAAACAAAAGTAATGATATGATAATAACAAAAATAATAATCAAAGTCAACACTGATAACTTATCAAGTTGCGTAATAATTCATTTTTTCATACATCGACATGGCAGTTTAAGATAAAAATAGAATAAAAGTAGATTTTAATTCGTCATGAGGACGAATTAGGTGGTCTGTCATGAATTTTCATTCAGTGTCGGCTAATGTTGTATGAAATGAATTACTTAGATATGATTGATAATCTTGATCATAGGACTAAATTTAGACCATTGCTTAATGTGATTATTAATGTGGTAATGAAAATCGTGAAAATTATAATGATGGTGGTGATAACACAATACGGTAAATATGAAATGAAGTTTGGAGCACGTAAAACGCCTTAAAAAATCCTCAAAAATTTCAGACGATTTTTACCAAAATTGACATTCTGAAATTGCGTAATGAAAGGCGCTTTAATTTTCACAGCAGCTAATTTTTAATCGACATTTTCAAGTTTTTTGTGCAAAATATTTTTAAAAATCCTTTGTACTGTTAGCACCTTTTTTCAAGATTTCAAGCAAGAATTTTACAATTTTAGTGGGTATAAATTTCACAGAATACATGAAAATTCATAGGTGATACTTTTTTAAAACTAAAATATGTTTAATACTTTTGTTCAAAATTTCTGCTAAATTTCAATAATTTTAATTAGAAATTTCTGAATCACAATTCTTCAGTTTCACAGCTTTCACTTAAAAACTGATCAGTGATGTTTTCTATAAATGAATGACGTAAGATTTTGTTGTAAAACTTTGCACAATTTCTGCAAATTTCTAAACATTTCACATTTTTTCCGTCAAATTTTTCAATATCCATTGATTAATTGAGTATGACTGAAATTTACCTGAAAATTTTTTTCGTGATGATTTTTAGTGAAAAAAAGTAAGGTAAAAGATTAAAGTACAAGCAATTTTCCCACAAAATTTAGGGAAAATGTGTAATTAACTAGATTGCACAATTTTTTTTAATTTCATATAAGAAACCTGCAAATTTGTTATACATTATATTCAATAAAAATGACCACAACAAAAAAAAATCTTGGAATTTCCACAAAATGTATGGAAAGAATTTTTTTCCACCAAATAGCGTTTCAATATTGTAGCGTTTACTAAGAAAATACATAAATGATGTTTTACAATGTTAAAATTACCTCAAAAAGTTCCTGAAATACTACGAAAAATGTCGTACATGAAAAAGCGCAAAACCAGTGGGCTTGAAATTTACAGGAAGACCGTAAAATTGATTAATAAAACATTTTCTCTAAAAAATTCTCAAAAATTAGGCCCAGAAAAATTTTGAAAAAAACTTAAACAAGTCACAAAACATTGATGCTGAGGTCGAAAGTGAAAATTATTCGCACGTTATTTGTAGAGAAATGTTTCGACTACATCATATCAAAATTTGAGAGAAAACTGACAACTAATAAAAAAAGATACGGTCAAATATGCATCAATACGTTGACGTATATTGCGAAAATGAGTAATTTTTATTTTCAACGTAATTTTGTGGTATTTATGCTATTTCCAGATGAGATATTGACTATATCCAAGAGTGAGGGAAAATTGGGGGTCAACGGACTCCCTGTCGAGCTACGGTGAATTTAATATAGGCATATTTTTGCCTACTTATGACTTATTTTGCGAGTTTGCACGCGCGTGTAATGCAAATTTGAATGGACGCGCATTCCCGTATTATTGGTCGTAAGAGGCTGAATGAGGTATCCAATTAATCAGAAGATAATGGACAATAGACAGACACAAAATAAATGACGACTCGAAGATGCATACCGATGGTAGGAGCAAGAACGCGCACGCATACCTGTACGCGCGCAAATTTTTGACATGCTCAAAATGGCCTGAAACGTACCCAAATTTGACCACGATTGATTTGGGGAATTTTAAAATTTTGACGCGCGCGTACGTGCGCGTCGTGACCTCTGCATGACCTCTGTTGACATGTCCTGATGACGTGTCATCTGAACTTGATATGATGCAAATATCAATGATTTTTTTATGATTAGTTACAATGATATGATCAATAATTTAATTTTACAAAATGGCGCCTAGATGACGTCATCATGATTTGATGACCTTGAAAAGTTTCGTTTCGCGATTCCATAATAATATCCATACATGACATGAAAATCAAGAAATTTGACAAGCCCGATTTTGAGATAATGTGGGAACAAAATTTGGCAATAAAAATAAATAGAGTAAAATCTGACGAATATAATTGGTGATCTGTCATATTCATGACAGACCACCTAATTAAAGAATTAAACAAGTGGAATGCCTCTGGCCGTCTCACCTGCATCACACGGTTCATTATAGCAGCAGTGCTGACTTTGAATACTACTCTAACTCGCAAAAGATGTTCAGTGATACATGGTTACTCTTATGTCCACTTTTTATAAACTAGACCAATAAACTTACAGAGATATGATGGTTATTCAACAAAAAACCCCAACATCGCCAAAGTTCATTGACCTTACATGACCTTTGACCTTAATCATGTGACCTGAAACTCGGACATGATGTTCAGTGATACTTGATTACTCCTATGTCCAAGATTCATGAATCAGGGCCCGTATTCCATAAACAAGATAAGCTTTTTGCTTAAGTCTTAGCAATTTGTCTTAGCATTTTGCTTGTCTAAGAAATCTTCCCTAACGATATTCTATAAACTTTAAGACATTTGTCTCAAGTCAGGCGATATGGCTAAGCCAAAGTCTCAAATTCTATGACCTTCAGTGACCTTCTTAATGATAAATTGCTGCAGAGGTCACTGCAACAAACTTGCAAAAATGTGACTAAAGTTGTTTTTTCTTAAAAATTTGGATTTTATTGAAACTAATTACAACTATTATAGTAAGAGAAGAGCATTCATCACACATATATGGTAAGAATTTTTAATTCAACTTATCTATATTTTTGTTAATTACCAAAACATTTCAATCCCAAACCGAGTGACTTGCACAGTTTTTTTGTATATCAGTCCCATATATTACTTTCAATGTATTGTTTGTCAAAATATAAATTGAATATATTCCTCTCGACATCTTTACTCTAACTTCAGTTTAAGTAGACTTAGGCCCCCTAAGGGAAAACTTTTGTAATTTTTGAGACTAGTCTTGGGTCTAACATTAGGCCTAGATCTAGCCTAGGCCCAATTAGATCTATAAAATTCGTCTGTTTGCAGGAGTATTAAACATTGTTTTTTTTTTACTTTTTCATACTAGTTTCATGAAGGCTGCAAAACGTTGTTAGTCTAGTAGGCCTAGTGGCATGCCATAGTGGATCGAGCAACCGAGACTGAAGCTATATAATAGTTTAATACATCATATAGACCTAGGACCTATATTAGTATTGGTCTAGGCCTAGAACAACATTCAGGACTTAGCCTGGCTTAGCCTTTCTTAGGACAGGGATAGATTTACATGTAGGACTAGAATAGATCTGACTTAAGTTAGAGTTAGGCCTAGATCTAGCCTAGACCAAAAGCTTCTGTTTCGTACTGTATTTTGGTTTTTCTGCTAAACTACGAGTACGACACTCGACAGTCTAACAACATTTGTCATTACGTTGGACTAGACCCTAATCTCACCAATGTGATGTGACAGTAAATGTCAGAATCTTTTAAATAAATTCCCAGAAACGACGGTTATTCCTGTCTACAGTGCTACTGCTAAGCCTATCGCTATGGCATATGCATTGCTTGCTAACTACGCCTAAAGTTAGATCTAGGCCTAGTCCTGACCTAGACATCTAGGCCTATGTAGATCTAGGTCCATATGTTTGTTTAGAGGAGTTCTTAATTTATACATTTTTGGGAGTTTGTTTAGATCTAGGTTTCTAGAAAACAGGCCTAAAGTAAAGCCTAGACCAACAGCTCAGTCTAGACTGGGGCCTACATTTATATAAAAATTTACTTTAGCCTAGGTCTAGGCGGCCTAGCCTATAGTATTATGGCTATAGGCCTACTTTCTTCTATTCATTCTAGATTAAGATTCTATTTCTAGCCTAGCTAGCCGGTAGCCCTTACGTTAAGACTGGCTGATCTAGTCAGACTAGTCTACTGTTTGATCTAGAATCTCTAACGTAGGCCTAGATCTAGAAGAAAAATAAGACTAAAAGCTAGACCCTATCTAGATCTACATGTAGTAGAAGTAGAACTATAACAATCTAGGTGTTAATAATTATAGGTCGAGATCTAAAGTAGAGACTTGTAGGCCTAGACTCTATCAAAATATAGATTCTAGTTCTAAAAAATAGTAAATGTAGGATAGTCTAGATCTATTCATCTTACAGTAGGCCTGAAAAAGGAAGCAGGCTAGGGATCTAGCATTAAGTTGAATCCAGCCAAATGTGAATTTCTTCTTTTTGGCTCCAAAGTACCGGTACATCTTAGTAAAATCCACATCGACTCAATCTCATTTTCTGGCCTCACTGTAAATCTGTCAAGTTCTTGTCGCAATCTCGGTATAGTTTATGATTCTCACATGTCTAATCACATTTCTTTTATGGCCTAGATCAGTTCGCTACCAATTGCGAAATATTGGTTTATTAGGAAATACTTGTCTCGACCGGCCACAGAAAAATTGGTTCACGTAACAAATTTTCCAATATAGACTATGTCTTGCAGATCTATACCTCAAAATCAATGTGTGAGCCAACTTTTATAAGAATTGGTTGAAAACTAAAAAGGGTTTCAGACCACAAGATTTTCACCTAATTTCATTATATAATATGTTGTTACCTTGGCAACACGATTTCTGATACAGACAAAAAATATTCTTGCACATTTTCAACTCAAGACTGATGTGTGTGCCAAATTTCATGAGCATTTGGTTGAAAAAGATGAAGGAGTTTGAACTACAAGATTTTCGTTATATAATATTTCGTTACCATGGCAACACGATTTTTGATACAGGCAAAAATATGTCTTAGACAGCTTCAACTCAAGACTAATGTGTATGCCAAGTTTTTAGGAGAATAGACCAGTTGAAAACTGATAAAGTATTTCAATCACAAGATTTTCATTTATTTCTGGTATTTTTTTTGTTACCATGGCAACACAATTTTTTATGTAGGCATAAAATATGTTTTGCACATCTTCACATCAAGACTAATGTTTGTGCCACATTTAATGAAAATTGGTTAAAAACTGAGAAAGTAGTTAGAACAGCAACATTTATACATTATTTTTTGCCAATATATTCCGTTACCATGGCAACACAATTTCCGACACTTGCATAAATGTGTCTTGCACATCTTTTCCTCAAATCCAATGTGTGAGCCAACTTTCATGAGAATTGGTAGAAAATTAATGAAGTATTTTAAACGGCAAAATTTTGGCCATAATATATTGTTACCATGGCAACACAATTTCTGAAAAAGAAAAACATCTTCCACCTCCTTACCTTAAGACCAATGTGTGTTCAAAATTTCATGAAAATCGGTTTAAAAAATGAGGCAGGAGCTCGAAATGCAATATAGGTATAAATTCTAAAATTTTGTTGGCTGAATTACCTTGAAACTAATACAATTAAGACAACTCACAGCTGTCTTAAAGTTAGGGCTAAATTCTTAGCCATGTTGTATTTATGAAATACAGAATCTGCATTTTTAAGAAAAGTTACTTAGCCATTCATCCTATATCTGTCTTAGTTGCGCAAAACCTCTTAGCCAAATTCTAAGACAAAATTCTTAGCCAATTCTTTATGGAATACGCGTTTTGGCTAAGAATTTTATCTTAGACAGAAAATAAGACAAAATGCTTAGATTTTTTGACTTAAGCATGCTTATCTCGTTTATGGAATACGGGCCCAGATCCATAAACTTTCAAAGTTATGATGGTAATTCAACAGATACACCCAATTCGGCCAAAGTTCATTGACCTTTGACCTTGGTCATGTGACCTGAAACGCGCACAGGATGTTCAGTGATACTTGATTACTCTTATGTCCAAGTTTAATGAACTAGACCAATAAACCTTCAAAGTTATGATGGCAATTCAACAGATATCCCCGATTCGGCCAAAGTTCATTGACCCTGAATGACCTTTGACCTTAATCATCAATTCATTTTTGTTATTCAATTCCAATAAAACTTACACATATCATACAATTGCGTAAAAAACTTGAGCAGTGAAAAATTCAAAATATAGTATTGAAATATGATATACAATATAAAAAGAACACATCATTATTGGAATAGGGCGGTCATAAAAAACCATGAGACCTGAAACTTGCACAAAATGTTCAGTGATGCTTGATTACTATTATGTCCAAGTTTCATGAATCAGATCTATAACTTTCAAAGTTAGTATGGGAATTCAACAGATATCCCCAATTCGGCCAAAGTTAATTGACCCTAAATGACCTTTGACCTTGGTCATGTGACGTTAAACTCATGCAGGATGTTTTTTTATACTTGATTAACCTTATGTTCAAGTTTCATGAATTAGGTCCATATATTTTCTAAGTTATGATGATATTTCAAAAACTTAACCTCATTATGGCCAAAGTTCATTGACCTTTGACCTTGGTCATGTGACCTTAAGTGCCCACAGGATGTTCAGTGATACTTGATTACTCTTATGTCCAGGTTTTATGAACTAGACCAACATACTTTCAAAGTTTTGATTGTAATTCAATAGATACCCCCAAATCGGCCAAAGTTCGTGAACCCCAAATTACCTTTGACCTTGGTCATGTGACGTGAAACTCATGCAGTATGTTTGTTGATACTTTATTAAACTTATGTCCAAGTTGAATGACCTAGGTCCATATATTTTCTAAGTTATGATGATATTTCAAAAACTTAACCTCAGGTTAAGATTTCGATGTTGATTCCTCCAACATGGTCTGAGTTCATTGACCCTAAATGACCTTTGACCTTGGTCATGTGACATGAAACTCTAATAAGATGTTCAGTAATACTTGATTAACCTTACGGCCAAGTTTTATTAACTAGGTCTATATGCTTTCTACGTTATGACGTCATTTCAAAAACTTAACCTCAGGTTAAGATTTGATATTGACGCCGCCGCCGCCGTCGGAAAAGCGGCGCCTATAGTCTCACTCTGCTTCGCAGGTGAGACAAAAAACTGCCATTGGAGGAAAATGCCCATGAAAATATAATACTATCATTTAATTGGTGTCGTCACCCACCTTCTAATTCACACTCCGGAATTGAATCATTCCATATTGGGTAGTATGGCGTTACTCCTGGCACACATTGGATGGTTCCATTGCCTTTCAGTGTATATCCATACATACAGGTAAGATTAATGATAGAACCAAACCTCGTGATGTTAGAATCCCAAGATCCACCAATCGTGTCGTTCAGATTATCACAGAATCCTACAGAGGCTATGAAGAAAGTAAACTTGGTAAAGTAGTTCAAGAAAGGGGAATGCATTTATTATCTCAAGATATTATTAATTCTTTCATAATTCTTTCGTATCAGCAGCAGATGAGTATCTGACGATATCATAATAAAAGAAAATGCAAAGTTGAATTTATCAATTTTTTACGATTCACAAAATTTCGTTATAAATTTGTAATGCTAAACATTGGGAGTCCACGTAGTTTAACCCAACCTAGGAATTCTGGATATAGGTTAAATGAAATAAATTCTCACGTTTTAAGATAAAAAGTGGTTAATTGAACACACAGTGTATGTATTAGGTCTCATTTGATTTATAATCTAGTAAGTTATGTTAACTTAGACTTTGTGCTCTTGAAAATATCTAATACGTTTCTCAAGAAAACCCTAAATCGTTATAAATTCATGATTTTCTTTGTCCCATATATATACTTCCGTTTTTAGTTCACACTTGACTTAAACAAAAATGAGTTATGGCCACAGGATCGTTTCCAAACAGGATCGGAGGGAGGGTTAGGGCGGGGGAGAGATGAACCAAACGTGACGTCACTTCTTTCTCAGTACCACCATTGACCTATTACTCAGAGCACTTGGTCAAGCACAACTAATATGGTATTTTAGAATGCACGACCCAGAGCTCTCCTTTTAATACGTTTTATTCTTTCTTCCTCAATTACTCAAAAGCATGGGTTAGGGGCTAAATGGCTCCTGTAACGCCGACGGGGTGGTCAAATTATACTATTCAATTCAATTTCACTTCAATTCTTGGTCATACTAAATACTAAATACAAAATACTAAAATAATTGCATCTTCAGATTTGTATCACATTAGAAAGATTGAATGAAAGTGATATTTTTGTAATTCCTGAAAAGAAAATATGCAACGTGATAATGTTTAATGCATGCAAACACATACCATCATAAATTGAAAATGAGAGTGAATCGTCAGTGCACGTCTTGGACAAATCGTTCAAATCGACATCCGCATGTGTGGAACAGAAACATGCAGTTTTATTCATAAAAGCGTGTGTTTGAAGTCCTCGTGGTTTGCACGAAGTGTTGGAAGCTCCTTGTTTGCACAAGTTTATACACTGAGACACTGTTGAAAACTCAGATTTTGATGTGTTCTGTAATTGTTGAGTTTGAAGCTCATAACATCCTTTGTATCCGGGCTCTACAGAAACGCGTCAAGAAAAATAATGCACAAATACACAAATCACTTAACGAATCCAGATGAGGGGAGAGGTTAACATAACCATTGTCATCAGTATAGGTGTTTATTGATGGATCGATTACTTTTTATCTCTACCCTTATTTGCAAAAGCACGGTCTTCAAATCGAGGTCTCCCTTGGTTTACGGTGTGTCCTCAGTTCGTAGTTACTTCATGGACAAATGTCCTTTCATTTCGTTCATTATGATAAACATATTTCAAAGCAAGATATAACGTAATCATATATCCCTTAATACAAAGCAGGATGAAGAAATTGAATAGACCAGGTGACTATAATAGCACATCAATGAACACTCTATGATTAGAAGCTCCTGACATCATACTCTCTAAATAAGATATTTCGAATCTGACATAACGGTAAATATGTAATGTCTTTATTCTATCTTTTACGTAATACCTCTCAACGTAATGGATACTACACTTATTAACAGAATTACGCTTAATGATAACGGAGAACTTGATCCATTTCGAATAACAACAACATCAATTTCCCCTGAAACTTTTTCCTCGACAAAAGCTTTTGCTCAGTCATGCTCCATTTCGCACGTGAATGTGAGATCTTTGAATCGCAATTTTGAAATGTTGAAAGAAGTATATGAAGATGAATTTACTTCATTTTTTTCATATAATCGCATTATCAGAAGTTTGGAATGTTATAGACATAAATCAGTTTTCAATGCGAAGGTATAATCTTGAATTACAAAGTAGAAATATTAAAAGAGGAAGAGGAGTTGGTGCTTATATTAATTCAGGACTTAATTACAAACGAATGCCTAATTTGTCCTTGCACAATGCTAATTCATTAGGGCTGAAAATTCTCATTCAGGATGTGAGTATCATATTTGGGCTTATTTATAGAAAACCATACAGCCACTTTGCAGAATTTAGTCCTCATCTCAACGAGCAATTGGATAACTTGAATTTGGACAGAAATCATTGCATTATTGTAGGAGATTTCAATATAAATGTTTTATCTCCAACTGAAAGTTGTGATTTTATTCACATGACAGAATGTTATGGCTTACGTCAGTTGATAACAAGTCCAACAAGAATAACGAGTTCTATCATTTCTCTCATTGACAATTTTTATACTAATATAATTATATGCCTATCCTATTCAAGCAGGGAGTATCGAGGTAGATATTTCTGAACATCTCCCAGTTTACTCCGTTTTTTAAGAATTTCAAGTGTGTTAAACAAATAAACAAGTGGAATGCCTCTGGCCGTCTCACCTGCATCACGCGATTCAACATAGCAGCAGTGCTGACTTTGAAAACTACTATAACTCGCACAAGATGTTCAGTGATACTTGGTTACTCTTATTTCCACGTTTTATGAACTAGACCAATACATTTACAGAGATAGGATGGTAATTCAACAAATACCCCCAATGTGGCCAAAATTCATTGACCTCACATGACCTTTGACCTTGATCACGTGACCTGAAACTTGCACAGGATATTCAGTGATACTTGATTACTCTTATGTCCAAGTTTCAAATGTCAGATCAATAAACTTGCAAAGTTATGATGGTAATTCAACAGATACCCCCATTATGGCCAAAGTTCATTGACCTTTGACCTTGGTCATGTGACCTAAAATGCCCACAGGATGTTCAGTGATACTTGATTACTCTTATGTCCAGGTTTTATGAACTAGACCAACATACTTTCAAAGTTTTGATTGTAATTCAATAGATACCCCCAAATCGGCCAAAGTTCATTAACCCCAAATGACCTTTGACCTTGGTCATGTGACGTGAAACTCATGCAGGATGTTTGGTGATACTTGATTAACCTTATGTCCAAGTTTAATGACCTAGGTCCATATATTTCCTAAGTTATGATGACATTTCAAAAACTTAACCTCAGGTTAAGATTTTGATGTTGATTCCCCCAACATGGTCTAAGTTCATTGACCCTAAATGACCTTTGACCTTGGTCATGTGACATGAAACTCTAATAGGATGTTCAGTAATACTTGATTAACCTTATGGCCAAGTTTCATGAACTAGGTCCATATACTTTCTAAGTTATGATGTCATTTCAAAAACTTAACCTCAGGTTAAGATTTGACGCCGCCGCCGTCGCCATCGGAAAAGCGGCGCCTGTAGTCTCACTCTGCTATGCAGGTGAGACAAAAATAGTGTAACACAGAGAAACTTTCAGAATTTTTCAATAGATTCATTTTGTAATGATCTACATGTCAATACTAATTTTTGGAAAAGCGTTTTAGAATGTATGGATCCTACTGATGCTTAAAATATTTTCCTAAGACGATTCTTATTTATAATAAACATGCTCCTATTGAGACAAAATGTGTTAAACAGAAAAAGAAAAATAAACCCTGGATAACACGATGTATTGAGCATTCAATATCAACACAAACTTTTTCTCAAGTTATGAAATCAAATTATAATAAAGATTGAATAATTTGAATAAATGGGGGAAAATACAGAAATCAGCTACCAACAGTCTTAAGGAAAGCAAAGCAAATGCATTATGAACATAAGTTTCAAGCATACAAAAAACATTTAAAGAAAGCTTGGAGTCATATCAATGAACTTTTGAATAAAAGAAGTGTTCGAATCTGAATTCAAAAATAACAAATGAGTTGTTAGAATTATAAAATGAACTTTCCGAAATTACTTCATCTGTTGATATAGGAAATTCACTCAACAATTACTTCTCTACTATTGGGAAAAACCTAGCTGAGAAAATTGAGGAGCCAAATGTCAATTAACGAGAGTTCATGGGTCCATACATTAGTCAAACATTGTTCTTCCTGCCAATAACAAGTTCAGAAGTTAAAGAAATGTTTACACACTCTTGATCAATCTAGAGCAAGTGGCTATGATGACATATCAGTTCGAATGTTGATATATGCTATGAATTGTATTCGCAAATCCCTTTCGCATATATTCAATGTATCATTTACCACAGTTATTTTTCCAGATAAATTAATAGTTACAAGAGTTATACCAGTTTTCAAAAAGGGAGATATAGAATTACGTGGAAATTATAGACCAATGTCGATTTTACTCGCGATTAGCAAAATATTTCAAAAACTAGTGAATGGACGATTGATGAAATTCATCGAAAAGAATGAAATATCGTATAAACACCAATATGGTTTTAGAAATGGATACAGCACGAAACTTTCACTGATAAATCAAATTATAAGAAATACTCATGAAGGAAAGTTGACAGTAGGAATATTCATCGATTTTGCTAAAGCTTTTGTTACGATTAAGCATTATATTCTCATTAAGAAACTAGAACACTATGGCATACATGGTAAGGCAGTAGAACGGTTTAGTGATTATTCACAAAACAAAAACAATTTGTTAATTATGATGGTGTAAATTCAGATTACAGGTCGATTTCATGCGGATGACTCAAATTTATTTCATACTTTCAATTGTGATGAACAACATATTGATTAATATCAGAAATTAGTCTCAATTTAAACAATATGAAAACATGGTGCAATGCTAACGAATTGACAATCAATGTTACGCAAACTAAAAATATCTGTTTTAACTAGACGAAAAAATATTTTAAAATCAGGACAATTGTCACTGAAAGGAACTTTATCAGAGTGTGTGGAATAAACATTTTTAATTGGTATATGTATCGACAAAACCTTACATGGAAGAATCAGGTTGACATTGTATGCAATGTGCCAAGCAAAAAAATAATAATACTTTATAGATTGAAGAATTATATAACAAAGAAAATCTAAATTATGTTATACAACTCATTTATTTTACCACATATAAAGTATGGTCTGGAAGTTTGGGGTGGGACGTGCAAAACAACCCTGAACCCTATATTATTACTTCAAAAAAGGATAGCTAGAATAATGACGTTCAACCATCATACTTTGCTCCTTTATGTTATGATCTAAATATTCTTCAAATTTTAATACAATACCAATATTTGATAGGAGTATTTATGCACGAGTTAATTAATATTCTGTTGCCGCATAGTATTATTGATTATTTTTAATTAATAGACCATCCTTACAATACAAGGAATATAGAAAAGCGAAATGCTAATCTTGAAAAAAAATAATACCAATTTGGGAAAACAATCAAAATCAATTTCATTTTCTGGTCCTACTTTATGGAATAATCTGCCAAGTAATATTAGAAACACCCCCAGTCGCGAAATATTTAGTAAATCGTTAAAAATTAATGCTACTGGAAGATTATGATTAATTTGGTATGGTAAGATACTGCCTAAAACAAATAACTTGATATAAAGATTTTGTGAATAATTAAGATATTTTTTCTGGTGAATAGTGTTCAATAAAAATCGAAATTTTCTGCAACAGTAATAATGAGACGTAGAACTGAAATCGATGCACAATATTGAGATTTAGTTAAAATTATTGTTTAAACTATGATAATGACATTATTTGGGACTAACCTCGATTAGCATCTTGCTATTATGTTAGCTCCAATTACAAAATGTTTTGATTAGATGTGATGTACTATTCCTTCTCATTGTACCTGACAGTGATATTTGGTAATAAATAAATTTAATTTCTACGCTGAATGAACAATATTCGCAGAATGACGCACAATGTACTTGGCTAACTGTGAAATGTTAGTTGTTCATGGAAGCATTTGTGTGTGTGTATTTAAATGAAAAACAAACTTGAAAAGAATACATGAACAATCAAGACATCATTGAATTTCTAGCCACCATACCATATCACTTTAGTACCAATAACCTTCCTCTGATCATGCGCAAAATCTTCTGATCATGCGCAGATTGGAACTACGAACGGGCTTATCATGTTCATGCGTGAGATCTCTAAGTGCACAAATACACACACCTGCACCCCTAAACACCCACGTACACATTCAGATAAAATTCTTATCACATTCTTTTTCTGTGTTTGCTCTTCCCCTCTTCTCTCTTTTTCGTGGAATCGTTTAACTGAGTTCGTGACAGCTCAGGCCCCCCAAAACAACTTTACGTTTGCAATGAACAGTATTTCCCCTTATAAACTATATAAGACACCAATTATATTCAATATTGATAAAGATGAGGTAGCTGTAATCCCACCCCCCTTATACAAATAAAAACAAAATGTTAAAAAAAATAAATCACACACATGCAAACCCCAAACCGGGGTCTTACATTGATTACAGATTATAACAAGATAACTCGACTCACCATGACATTTTATTTTCACAACCTGGTCAGATTCGCAACTTGAATTCCCAGCCGTGCAATCGATCAAACGATACGTATCTGTGTAATAAAGTTATCAGATAAAACCCTTTTTATATTGTACTTAAAACAGCATTGAGGTATACATTTATAGTGCTAAAACAGAGAAGAAAGGGGTACGGGTACTTACCATTTCCGCAACTTGGAGCTCTTGTACAGTTTTGTGCATTCACATTCACAAAGGTGATATCTTTGACGCCTGGATAGCCAAGCTCACTACAGATGACTTCTGCCACCCTCACAGTGAAGCTTTCGTTACAGACTATCATCCAATCACCTGATGACGAGAGTTCGATGAATCCTTCTGACGGTTTAATACCACCCATTAAACGAACTAAAATGTTGTCTCCTGCTTTGAAATAACAAGTTCAAACATAGCAGGGTAACATCATAAAAGGGGAAAGTGACGAAGATAACAAAGGAGACAATAATAAGCCAAACATTCTATTTACTTGTAGTTCCCGTTTAAACCGATGATGACAGTACATAACAATATTATTTTAAGTAACGTATTCACCCTCACCTTCCTAATCCATCAAAGCAATCAGTAAGCCTCAATCATTTTACAAACAAGATGAAGATATTTTAATGAAGAAATCTTTAAACGAATGCCTGCTGGTTATATCATGTCTAATTTTATTACTTGTATTTTTCCAATATTGTCTATGCAGAATTAGAGGTTTACTATTTATATTTCTCCTTTTCCTCTCTTTCGGTCATTTTTTTCATATTCTTATTCTATAAGTCTACCTGCATTTGTTTGCTTCGTCTGTATTTCACTTTTTTTTAGTGTATCCTATGTAAATATGTATATAAGTACTGTGGTTATTTACTCCAATTTGCTTCATATTTGTTTGTTTGCTCTTATAGGTTTTAACGATTAAGTTACTTTATAACATTTTGATGGCCAATTGCCCATAAGCTTTTCCATTTTATCTCATCCATGTTGCAATTTACGATAGTAGTGTAGTACATGTAGTACATATTATTCTGCAATAATGTTCTTTGCCCTTAACTTGTGGTACAATGATTTACCGTTGCTGTTGTTGTTGTTGGAATTGAAACGAAATAAAGATTCATGATTTCTTCATCCATTCATATTCTCTCCCGTCATACTTACTTGCAGGCTCATGACAGGCGAGTGAAATATTGAAACCTTTCCTTCTACCCCATCGAGATGAAGAAAACTCTATGCGGAGCTTGTTTCCCTTCGCCAGATATGGAGGGAATTGCACATTTTCGCCTGAGTAGCTTTTAGAGTTCTCGTCTATGACATCTATGTAATCCCTGTTTGATTCCAGACTGCAGTAATTGAAAGTAACCAGGATCCTTCTACCATGAGGCGCACTGATGCACCATTCCGCGAAATAATTATTTTCGTACATGGAAGGATATCCAGGACTTGTAATTATGATACTATTTGTGCAATCCATTTTCAGATCTGTGTACGGAAGTTCAAATAAACATTTTAGTCACACCGAACGAAAAAGGAAATTACAGATAACATAATGTTTTGTTAATATCATTCTTACTTTACAAGCTCTATAACAGTTCATATTAGAAATAAACTTTCCCTTTAAATTCTTTTGGCTATATGGAGTTTGGCAGTTGCAAATTTACTACCAGGGGTTCGTTCAGCATATGACATTGATCTCGAACAAAGTAAGTAATTATAGTCCAAAGGTGAATGGAGTCCGTACGAAATACATGTAAAAAAATGGTACAAAACCATCGGGAATAAGCTATTCACTGCAAAGATGAACCTTATCATGCTTATCATAACTGAAAGTAACACCGTCAACGAGGGACGTATCACCCGAAAATTGTCATAGGCCTATTCATAAATATTGCCTCTAAGTCCACATACGATATTGCCCCTAGAAAATAATAAATATCGCGCAATTTCTATAATCTTTGCGACAAATGCCTATATCCTAGTACTTTCGAAAGCTTACAAGTTAATGCATTTCGATAGCATCATGTCAAAACTAATCTAACGAGATACATAAAACTCACAAGTGGTCGTTTCCATGGTTGCAGTAGTCGAAGTCACAATCGAAGTGATCCAGGCACAAAATATACATAGGGAATATGATTTAAATCTTGGTAAGAGAGAGAGAGGAGAACAGTAAGAGAGAGGGAGAAAGATAATATCATTATACTCATCACTTGGTATTGTGACACATCAAATTAAATGCATTCTGATTGATAGCAGTTCTTTATTGCTTCGCCTGATCGTAATCAATACTATTTTTAATGAACGAAATTTGTGCAAAATATTTGTTTTAGAACATTGATATTTACCATGGCTATATAACACTAAATTATTTTGTCAAATCCCACAACTACATGTATGGCTTTCGAAAGGTCATATCACATATTTTACCCCTTAAATGTTTAGAATATAAACCTGTGAACATGGGGTCCTTTTTTTAATACATTCTGGCAATTACTTTCTGATGTTATTTTCTGTACGTTCGTGTACATTTTTCATGAATAGCGAGCAAATAATCTGGAATTCAAATCACGTAAATGTATAAAATCGTTTCCAAACGTTTTCATATGAATGTCTATAAATATTCAATGTTTTGAGTGAAAAAAGTAAATATCGGTTCAACATCGTCCAACTCAAACCGTTCTTAACTCTTATTGTATTTGCAACCTGAATGGTAATAGTTTATTGAAAAAAAAATGCATTTGTAGCTAGAGGCTTAATTGCAGAACTTTTTCCCAGGCAAGTACAATAATATACACACGATGATGTATTCTATAATTACATGATTGTAAAAACAAAATAGTAGTCAAGCCTGTGAAAAACTTTCTTGCCTAAATAAGTAAGGGATGGTATCATGCATTTTGTCAAGTAGACACATATAAAAAAAAGAATATTCTTTATGTAAAACTAAGAAACAGGGGAATTGGAGTATTAAAACAGTAGGATTTACCAGAAGTGAGGAAGGGAAAGGAGAGAGTGAACAAAAATGCAAGCTATAGAAGAGAGGAGAGAGAGGGGGAATGAAAGTAAGAGAAGGAGAGGGAACTATAGTGGAGTTTTGGAAAGAAGGTAAACGGAGCTGGTAAAAACAGATCGTTGTAAGGCTGCGCAGTTGAGATATCATTGGAAATCAAATTTGGAAGAAATTTTAAAGTAAACGATTATCTCGATTCAAGTGCAGTATTGCACATTAAAAGGGCGTAACTGGTTTATAGAAAGCAAACAAAAAATATTTTATAAAAACACATTTATACTTAATCATCTTTGATATACAGTATATTTTCCTTACCATAAAATTCAACCGCAATGATAACCTCCATGTCTTTATTAGTAGTTATTTTCTGGCAAATTTATGCATTGATTAAAGACTCTAAAAATGTAAATTTACAATGTGCATGTACATTTCCAAATATGGAGTCATAGATAATAAGCAACATCAACACCATAATATCAACACCAAACAGTGCTGTGATACAGATAGGTGTTTTACCTCATCGTCGGCACTCGGAAGAACATTGTGAGATTATTTGTAGGCCAGATTATCAATCGTTTCATTTTCTCTGCAAAATTATTGGTTTATTTTCTAGATAAGGAAAAGAGAGGAAATACATGTTAAGTATAATATTAACAAAATCGAAAAATCTACTTATGTATAACCAAAAATCGGTCATATTGCAAGAGAAACTGTCATTTATGATAACTTTGGAAGTAGTTACAGAGGTGCAGGTACAGAGAAAGAAAATTTAATAGAAAAAAACAATGTTAGAAAGTACAAAGGACAATGAAATACTAAGAATATGAATTAATTTCAATTATTAAAATTTAGCGTTAAGCTGATTTCTATGTACAACAAACTTTAGTTGTACATGAAGATTTTGACCGCGGTTTTCCTTAAGAATGACCAAACGAACGTCATGGACGATGAGGCTCTTAGTTTTTTTTAATTATTACAAGATTGATATAAAACACCAGATATAAATATTCAACATTATCCTAAATCACAATGTAATTTCAATATATCATTCTGCATTTAACATTCGAAGCTCGAAACTAAACTCATATTAAAAAAAATAACAATTATCCTAAGATAGAAACAAATGTATACAAACTTGGACACTTCTTGAGTCAAATCTCTTTGGCGTTCACATTTTTTGACCGTGATAATTCTGAGAGAAGTTAGACTAAAAACGCAAACGCAGGCACACACACCCACACACGTATACATCCGTCCTCAGTTGTGTTATCAACAAGTATAGTATTCCTCAATTTGTTTACAAAATGAGCACAGTTCGTTCGGCTCGAAACCTATTTAAAATGTCGACAGTTCCTTTTTTATGTACAACGTACAACGTGTAATAACTTGTTTCGAAAGTGACCGTGTTTATTGCATAGTGAAGTACTTAATACAATTTCTCTCCATTCTTCTTATTTCAAAACATTGTAGACAGGAAATCATCCATGACACGTAGTGTCTGAGCTCTTCGGGAAATTCCAAGTCTATAGGCTATCTATAATTTGTGCAGGGCAACTAACATCACGCCTAACCACTGGCGGATCCAGGGGCAGAGCCAGTCCGTGCCCCCCCCCCCCTGAGAAGCGCAATAAATATTTGTAATATAAAAATGCCTTTAAAACCGAAGTGTGCCTCCCCCAAACATGGTTTTCGCAAGAAAAGATGGTCTATTGGATATGATACTATCATACTCCTTGCCTTTTTTTTTAATTATTAAATTTTGACACAGTACCTCACAGACGCTTGTTACACAAACTTCAATTTTATGAACTCGGAGATCACATTTACAACTGGATAGCTGACTTCCTGAGTAATAGAGCCAAACGCATTATAATTGACGGATTTATCTCCGACCCCAGCTAAGTAACATGAGGGCCAATGCTCTCTCTCATCTTCATCAATGACCTGCAAGAATATCTCTGCAACAGCTCAACAGAAAGGCTCTTTGCTGATGATAGCATGGTTTACGCCAACATCAAGACAGATGAAGATACAATTCGTCTCCAAGAGGACCTTGACTCCTTGCATCGATTTTTAGATTTGACTCCTCGTGTACGTACGTCTACATGAAACGCTGCTTAACGCTGAAGATCTGGCGTACCATCGCGTCATGACCCGGTGATGCGAAGGTGCAACTTCTGTACGCTTGCTCTGTCACTTGCTTCAATTCTTTTTTTTTTACATGTATTTTGAAGCCCAAAAAACAAGTTCATTTCATAATATTATAAAGATAAAGATCATGCATTGTTCAACTTACATTAATTTTTTTGTAAATTCACTGAAAACTTGTATAAAGGAAAGATCAATTGCAATGAAATGACGTCAACGGCAGATTTATATTTTTTAAATTTTTTTTATTGATATGTTCATATTCTACAATCATCAAAGTACATTTCGTAATCATGTTTACAATGAAAAAAAAATGCATAACATATGCAGGATTGAAACGTAGCAATGAAATGAAAAAAAGTGGAGGGGCCTACTAAAAAGCAGAGCTTGTAAAATGTAGACCCCCTATCAAAACACAAGTTTCCGGGATAGAGTAAAATAATCAGCAAAATTCTATAAAATTATATAGATATAAACACTGTAACACAAATGTATTTACACTATATACAAAATTAAATATTGACTTAAAAAATAATCAATACTACCGTGGATAAGTATGAAGTTCACAAATATTTGATTGAATCAATAAGAATTCAGGAAATTTTTTTTGATGAGTAATTTAAATCGTATAAGATTAGCTGCCTCTTTCATTTCTCTGTCCAGAGAATTCCAGAGTTTTGGTCCTGTGAAAAATACAGTTTTGCTAGAAAATACTGTTTTACTTTTAGGTAAGTGATAGTCATTTGATTGTCTCGTATTATATGAATGTAAAGTATTGTTTCTCATAAATTTCTTTTGTAGGACATTAGGTACACTATTTCTATCTAGCTGATACATGTATTGGAATAGTTGCAAGCGGTACAGGTCATTGATTTTAAGGATACGTTTCTGACGAAACAATTCATCCGTATGAGCTCTAAAGGACATATTGCATATTATTCTCAGTACTTTTTTCTGAAGTAGCAAGACTTTATTTAGTCTCCTTTGAGAGGCATTACCCCATGCCAGAATTCCATAATTAAGATAAGGTAGAATTAATGCTCAATACAACATGGATAGCGCCTGTGCTGGAAGAACGTATTTAAGCTTATTGATGACTCAGATATTTCTTGACACAGTTTTGCAAGTATTGTTGATATGAGCATTCCACTAAAGCTTGTTATCTATTGTAAGACCTAAAAATTTTGTTGTTTGCACTTCTTTGATTTCAGTATTATCTAAAAGTATTTGATGCGGTAGATGTTTCAATGAATGACTAAAAAGCATATAATTAGTTTTTTGCAGATTCAGTGACAATTTGTTGGCTTTAATCCAGTTTGTTACTTTTTAAAATTCTGTATTCATAGTGCTCACAAGTACATGTGGATCATGGTGTGTATAGAAAATATTGGAGTCATCAGCAAAGAGAATAAATGAGAGAACATGAGATGAATTTCTCATATCATTAACATAAAGTATAAATAACAAAGGGCCAAGAATACTATCTTGTGGAATTCCACATGAAACTGGCCTTGTTAGAGATTCTGATTCATTTACTGTAACAAACTGAATTCTATCAGTAAGATAACTCCTAAACCATTATAAAGCTGTCCCTCTGATACCGTAATTTGATAGCTTACATAACAGTATTTCATGATCTATTGTGTCAAATGCTTTTGAGAAGTCAAGGAATAATCCTACAGTATGATCAGAATTATCAAAAGAAGTAGATATTTTATTTATTAATGTCAATATAGCATGAGTTGTATTATGTTTTTTCTCTAAAACCGAATTGATTATCACATATAATACTATATTTCTTAAGGAAAGCAACTGTCCTTTTATAAATGATCCTTTCAAGAATTTTTGAAAACGAAGTTAAGAAAGATATTGGGCGATAATTAATAGTAATTAATTGGTCTCCCTTCTTGAAAATAGGTATAACTTTAGCTATTTTTATCTTCTTTGGGACCTGGCAAAGCTGCAATGATAAATTAAATATATGAAGCAGGGGATCAGCAAGAGAATGTATAATGTTTTTCATTACTCTATTTGTAATGCCATCATATCCGGGTCCTTTCCTGCTTTCAAATTAAGTACAATCTCAAATAATTCTTCTCTATGAACTGGAGTAAGAAATATTGAATCATCATTTTGTTTGTCCAAAAAGTCCTTAAACGAATTTTCTACAGGGATAATATTTCCAGCTAACTTTGGTCCAATTTGAGAGAAATATGAATTAAATTCATTTGCTATAGAATGGGTATCTTCAACCATATGTCCATCTACACATAATTTATTAACAGCACTAGATTTGTTAATTTTGTTTAGAGCCCCATTTATTGTTTTCCATGTATTTTTAAGGTCGATTTTATATGATTGTAATTTTTCTGAATAAAACCTCTTTTTTGCTATTCGGGGAGTAGTTGTTAAGATATTTTTATAAGACGTGTATCTATTCCGTGAAACATCATTTGGATTTGATATATAAGAAACATACAGATTATTTTTCCGATTGATAGACATTAATATCAATTTTGAAACCAATGGTAGCTTTGGAACACGTTTATAGTCGTAATTTCGATATTTCTTTAAAGGAACACAAGAATCTAAGCAATCATTGAAACATTTCAAAAATATGTCGAATGAGTCATCGACATTCTCTTTCGAGTTATAAACGTCAGACCAATCAACAGAGCTTAAATCTTCTCGGAGGCGTTCAATATTTTTGTCACTAAAGTTGCGACAGATCCTACATATCTTTTCCTTTTTTGCGAGTGATTGCATTGTTTGGATATGGGTAAAAGTAAGAAAATGATCGGATATGTCTGTCGTTACAATGCCAGCTTTCGGAAGAGGATGAGAGTTACAGAATATATTATCTCTAAGCGTAGCAGAATGATCAGTAATACGGGTTGGTCTAGAAATAATCGGCAAAAAAGTGGAAGTTAACATTAATTCAAGGAAATCGTTTGTTACAGAGTGATTACTGGTCAAGAGATTAATATTGAAATCACCAGCGATGATACAATTGTTATTTATCAATTCTCCGTTTTGCAAAAGTCCATTAGTAGCAAGTTAAAAATCTTCTGTACAAGAAGTTTGAGGAGGTCTGTAGATGACACCTATTTTTCTTTTCTTTTTGAAGTTTTACTTCTACAAATAAGGATTCGATGATATCATTCATGTATTTAAATTCATGTCTAATTGCATAATCAAATGAAGACGGAATATATAATGCTAGTCCACCTCCAATTTTATTTTTCCTATTGTTTATAACAATATCATAATTCGGGATGGTGCATAAGGAATTCGGTGTTTCCGTGAACCAAGTTTCAGTAAGAGCAATGATTGGGGGATTGGCAAACTGTGTATTTTCTAATAATAATCATAATTTCTCGAAGTTTTGGTTAGCGCTTCTTATATTCAAATGCACAATAAAAACATCATCTTCTCCAATCAGTTTAGCATAGTCTTTGAATGAATTTTTTGTATAATATGGAGAAGAGGAAAGATTGTATGCTTTATTATGAATATCGAATTCAACTTGAAGTTCATCAAATTATTTGTAAGAATATCAGTAGAAAATCTATCAAATGGAGTATGATGATTTGAGATAGTATTGCTTTTATCCTGACTTGGATGATTTAGTAATAAGAAATCATCATTATTCAGATGATAAACTGGGAAATCACGCATATTATCCACCATTATGAAATAGAATATATTGCCCTTTTAAATCAAAATCTTTGTAAGTTGAGCATATAAAGCATCTTTTAGATTTGATACCGTCATGACCCCAAATTCGAGTTTGAAAAATACTGCAGTTGTAATAGTTAACAAAATAAAGATTATTTAATACAATTATTAACGGTCGATGAAGAATATTTGCACACAAAAATAAGTAAAATGACCTCCATGAAATGTCTGGTATTGAAACATTATTGAAAGGGCAGTGAAAGAATGCAAAATATACCACGGAAAATAACACAAATATTGATCGATGAGAAAAATTTGTGACGTGAATTTCATAAGAAATGTAAAGAATACTGGAAAATGGAATAACATGGATAGTCCTTCTACAGCTTAGAAAAGTCCTCTGTGGAATGAATGATGATGGGTTGACACTTCTCATCATTCTGTACATAGATTCGGCCATTCTGGGTCCACAGGAACTTGTATCCGGCATCTCGGCGGGCCTTGTTGACATCTTTCATTAGCTCCTTAGTGGAAGCGATCAAGTTTTCATTGAGGTAGATCTTGCCATCGCTGTTGTATCCAAGATCCTTTGTGGAGAGAGTCTTCAGCTTCCTTCTCCCATCATACATGATGTTCCGAGCTCGTCTTGTGGTGAATCGCACGATGATTGGGCGGGCTTTGTTATCAGCTTGGCGTTTGGAACCCAGCCGATGAACCACATCGAAGTCGGATGCTGCAAGCTCAGGGCTGATGTGTTTCGCGATATTAAGTACGATCCTTTCAGGAACCTCGCCCTGTCGTTCTGGTACACCTGCCACCTCCAAGTTGACTCTCCTGTGGTACTGGTCAAGTTCGTTAAGCTGGAAGGTCAACTCACTGAATCTCTTCTGAAGACAGATGTTCTGTTCCTTCAGTTCTCTGTTTTCCTTTTCAATCTTCTCGGCCTTCAACTTCATTTCCTCAAATTTCTCGTTGAGGAACGACAGCGAGTTGACAATGCTACTTTGTCCCTCTCGTACACTGTCGATAGACTTCTCCAAGACGGTCAACTTAGCATTCAAGGAATTGGAAAGTTTCCCTAGCTCATTCTTGATCAGTGATAGAAGATAGCTCTCATTCGTCTCTTCGTTATCACCAGAGTTGTTTTTCGACGACTTTCTCTTCCCAGACATCGTGACGTCACAATTACATGAAACAATCAGAATAAAGCGCACAAAGAATGGTTGCGCAAAGAGATACCAGTGATGCGTTCCATCCAAGCCAGTATGTGTTTAATGATGAGTTGCTAGGCAATGACGCGTAAATGATGCTAGTTTTAGAAGTCTATTGACACTTTCCTCTCCAAAATGATCAAAATTTCAAGTTAAAAATGTTTGATAGTATCCAAATGAATAATCCAATTGAAAAATGAGTAAATCCTTGATATTCACTATCCAGTTTCTGATGACCATATAAAACGTTTTCACAAAATGTCAGGAAACAAGGTAAAATTGCGCAAAATGTCAGAGCACTTTTAAAACACGTCCGATCTCTCCAACTTTTCTCCAAATTATATAGAGGTACAGTGGCGAGATTCTCAATTTTTATAGTCGGCAAGAATGAGGACCTGACGCATGCGCAATGCCGTAAATTACGTAATCTCGTAGCAGTCGTCTCTGACGACGAGCGAACACGGAAATAAAAGCCGTGCGAGAAAATTGGTCTATTTAGCCATCTTCGAACTCACAGGAATTTTAGAAGACGTGGTTGTCTTCGCTTAAGGACGAACATCATCATACACATACGAATGGTTGCCCTGTTATATCAGAACAAATAATGATCACAGTTAAAATGAGAATCCGCTCTCAACATATCATGACCTCTAATGTGGAATCATATTTTTGTTGTCTGTTTTGTATTTGCTGTCTGTCCTTATGTATATGTACTCACAGCTTGTATATCATGTATATTGTGTTTGTAATGCTGGTGGAAAGCAAATTTCCATACAAATGGACAGTAAGAAATGAACTTTAACTAGAATTTTAATTCGTCACGAGGACGAATTAGGTGATCTGTCTCTGATTCTCATGATCATGAATACAATCTACATGTTAATTTAGATTAATATGATCATCATGATGAAAACTAACTCTGTCATTCTGAAAAGAATGTGTTGATAACTTGAAAATCGAGAAAAGGGAAAGTTATGTGACAGATATATACAGTATCATGATATACATGTATTTTATATTTTAATATGCAATATTTTAACTTTTATACTGAAACGGGGGTTGGTTATATGATTGAATGACAATATCCAAGCACCTTACCGACTTGCATGTAGACAAATCCAAGTAGAAATCCTCCAATATAATGTTCCAATTATTGTACGATCCTAATATTTGACAAAAAAACACACAGATGTTATAATAAAACTGACTTGACTAGCACACACGTTCTTTTGGATTTTCTCTTGGTGAATAACAGAAAAAACGGTAGTACAAAACTTGTATATGAGATGAGGTGGAAGATACAATGAAGGCTATGACGTTTGCTCCAAGTGAGATAGAAACCCACAAAAGTATTAAGTTGACGACGTTCACAAAACTCATGTTTACTCGAGAAGAAAACTTTGATAAGTGTGTCAGAAAGGAAAGTTGTAGTTTTCACTCGTCTTGTGATGATGTAAAAAAAAAAACAGAGAGAGCTAGGCAAGATATCAGAGACTTCATAGTGAGTGACAGGTCAAACGTGAGTGTGCTGTTTACCATCAATAATGATCACTTTGACAGGCATATTGCCAAGGACTCTACACATAAGCAAATTAAGAGGAACATTTCCGATAGCTTAGAATCTCAGCTACAACATACTCAAAGCTCAAAGAAATTAAAATAGAGATATGGCTCGCGAAATAGAGAAATGTAGAATCCGGTTTTGAGAAAAAGTCATTTCCCATAGAGATTGCACACAAAATGAGCGAAAATGACATGCCTCTATAACTTGCAATTTTTCAGGATGATCCATTCCTTTAAAAGTAAATAAAGGCATCAAATTAGAAAGAGTATGTCCTCAGCTACAACATATTGAAAACTGAACGAAAATTGACCAATATTTACAGAGTTAAAGTCAAATTTGCATAATAATAATGACGTCATAAGTAGCAAAATGGGAATTTTGAGTTCCGACGCCATTTTGATGACGTCATGATATAATTTCGGGTCAAATGCGACATGAAATCACATCTCCCATCCATACTCTATTCGAATATGAAAAAAATGGGGGTCACCGTACTCCTTTAAAAGCTATAATGAATTTTGTATAGGCATGTTTTTGCACATATATTGTCTATGGTTAGTGCGCGCGCGCGTGCTGTAAACTTTGATGGAGGCTAATTCCTTTATTACTTGTCGTAGAAAGTTGATCAAGGTATCAAATTGTTCAGAATTATATTATCGGTGCATTGATATAAAAAAAAATGGTGATCCTATGTTGTATAGTGCCGTTACGCGCGGAACCGTGCGCGCGCGCAAATTTTTGAAATGCTTAAAATTACCTGATTCATACTCTACTTTGGTCAAAAAGTGATTTTGAGCATTTTAAAATTTTGACGCGCGCGTACGCGCACGTCGTGACCTTTACATGACCTTTGATGACATGGACAATTGACCCTTGACCTGAAGTTAATGTGATGTAAATATGGTTAATTTTTGATAATTGATAATGAAGATACGATTGATAATGTGATTTTACAAAATGGCGTCTAGATGACGTCATGATGACCTTTTGACCTTGAACTTGTTTCGTTCACATGACATGGTAAGTCCCCATATCTGATGATATTTTGAAGATAATTGATGATGTAGATTTGGAGATTTTATGGTAACAAGAAAAGGGTGGAAAAATAAAAATTAAGAAATAAATAAATAATAAAAAAGAAAATTCTTACGAAATTAATAGTTGATCTGTCGATTGACAGATCACCTAATTACACACGGGGAATATTCAAGGGGAAATGTATTTATAAAGGAAATTGCCTAGTACATTACTTGTTGCAATGCCCTTGATCGCAAAAAATGTGGCTTAATGTGAATGAATGGCTCGGGCTCAACACACAATGTCCCTGACATGCACTCTTAGAGAGTGAGTCCAATGCACAAACTTTCTTCAGGTTTCGTGATAACAGTCCTGCCGAACTGTCATGTTAAACATCTTATGAAAGAATTCGAATTACATTCTATGCAAATAATCCACTGATCAATAGTGAATATGCATTATACACAACTGAATCGATGGTTTATCAAACAAATCATTCACATGAATATTCATGATCTAGCCCATAACTATTCATGATGTACAGTTGAATCATCAATGCTTTATCAAATTCATGCTCTCTTCCTTTGATATACTATATTATTGAACATTTCTGATGAAAAAAACAAGTTTAGCAAGCATTTTCAGAAGATGGCAATAGTTTTGAATGTATCAAGTCTGTAAATGTAATAATAGTTTTAGAATTATATATCTTCTAGACAAAAGTCAATTTCTCAATAAAATAATGATCATCGTAATGATAACAATAATAGTAATAATAATTATATCCAATTTGCTAAGTATTGGTTAAATAGATAAAGTGTGCATGAATTCACATTATAAAATGCAATAGCTCCCCAATGACAAGCTCGGTAGCTTCAACGGTGCCCATGCTTTGAGCTTTTTCCGAAAAAAGTTTATGCGTCCTGCTGCCCCCCCCCCCCCCGAATCGTCATATATGCCACACTCGGTCTCGGACACATCACTTCTCATCACATCAGTAACCTTCCGTCATCTCATCGCAACGCGGACTCGGACACATCACTTCTCATCACATCAGTAACCTTCCGTCATCTCATCGCAACGCGGACTCGGACACAACACTTTTCATCACATCCGCCATGCGATGTGATCCCTTGAAATAATGTCTAGTCTCAGCTAAGCGAAATGAAAAGAAATTCCAGTTTTCAGCATAGGCGGCAGAAAAAAATCTATGTAAAAAATATGACACACTGAAGGCCTAAGGTCTATATGGAGCGCATATCCTACATGCCTATAAAGGCCGACGATTCACTTCCCCAATTGTGTTTGCTTCGGTTATAGCATTTTGATATATCAATATGACTTCTATTTGTAATGATTTGGAAGGAATGAAAATACAAATAGAATGTAGGCCTAGGCATCCTAATTAACAAAATTAATATGTTTTCTTATGTTGGGTGTTTGAGTGACCTCAGGAATTTTAAGCAAGTTAATTAGGCCTACATTGCCGTGTCTAATGCAGGAGCAGCAGAAACGGGGGGGGGGCGTCTATTTTCCCAAACCATGTACAAATGCGTACAAAGGACCATCTGATTTTGATATTTTGCATGGCCACTGCCCCCCCCCCCTCCAACTTCCAAAACTTTTCAACGACCCCTATTGCAGGCACACAAGGCACCGAAAAAAAACACGACTGCATTTTTTTAAGTAGTTTCTTAATTACTATTATGGTAATTTATTTCTTCATTTCGGAATATAATATATATTTTCCGTATAGATCTACACATAGAAATCAAGTAACATAACTCCCTTTTTGATGTGTTTTTAACGTCATTATAACTGTCACCCACCTCAAGAACTCATCATAAAATGATTTTTTTATTGATAATATTTTAAAAAGATTTTGCTTTGTAGTATACGCATTGGATTAGTTTATTGGTGCATTATAAGGTAATGTAAATTTAGATTACCAATAGATTCGCTAGCAACCATCCAATCATATTGATTACTTTCTTACCAAAATCTTTGCAGAAATTTTTTTTGACAGCAAAACTTCCACATATTAGTGCGCGCATGTAGTCGTACGATTCTGCAATGTCGGAGGCTCATTCGGACCTTTCGCTGCAGGACGCCAATTTCACGGACCTTTACGACGGCAAATTGTTTTTTAAGAGACTTTTTTGTAAAAGACTGTCCAGCAATGCAAGTTGTGTAACAAAAGAATTTGTTTTCGACATATCCGATTTAGGACGAGTTTCCAGCGCCACATTTGGTTCCTCTTAGTTAGGAAAGCTACGTGTTTTGGTCAAAATACCAATATTTTTATAAGGGTAAGGTTTCACATGCCAATACTGGGTCAAAGACTTAAGGTGCTTTTCGAAACCCCATGGATGCGTTTGGTATTAACTCGTCAATTGAAGTGCCCCCCCCCCCCGGAATCTGAAATCTAATCCCAAATTTGGCGGGAAAGTAAATGCCAAACATGCAAGTGGTTATATGTCCTTCACATTATGTGATGGTTTGTCGTTTGTGTATGAGGAGCCAGTAAAAGAAAAAAAATCCGGATCGGTTTCAGACAGATTGCTGCAGATAACGCATGCGAAATTATAGTTTAGCTGGAGAGGTGATCGAATATGACCAACGGATTTAATTGCAAGCGATCCACCAATAATTAGATGCAATAACGATTCGATGGACTGAAATGATATACAGTATACCTAAGCCTTCATTCAGTAAGTTTTTCCTCACCTAATATGATATAACTTTGTTTGAAAACCCACTTTCTTATCCATGTCATGTACGCCTAGTGTTCCTCATGATTATCTCCAGCCCAGTAGCCGGAGTACCGGGATCAGGCGGGCATGCTGTGATGAGCAGTCGTATAAACGTACATGTACATGAATTAATTAAAGCACAGGATTTTCTAGTCTCATAACCTGTGAATAGCATGCACCAGTCTATGGTATTGCATGAGAGAATTTTGCACACGAAACGCAGATCTAGGACTGGTAACAGAAAATCTGCAAGTCCCTGCATTCCCTTGTGAAGAGGTTTATGCTGATTTCAAATGTATCACTGTAATTGACCCTATTTAACAGCTTATTGTCATTTTGGCCACTTATGGCCCTCAAAAAACCCCAATAACATCAGTTCAATTTATCAAAAAATACTTAGAATGTCACTAGAATCGTTACAAGGGTGTGCTGTGACATCAAATATTAGTTTATTAATACTTTAAATTAAACATCTCAAAAGTATTTTGACCTCGTAACTTATCCCATTTGTTTTGACCTATGAGGATCATGTTAACATGGTTAATGAGTACTTTAGACATTATTGACCATTCGCGCAATTTTGCATAATAAACTGTTTAAATAGGCAGGAATGCGAGGTCCTCAGCGCATATTATTTTCTTCCCTTAAAGTTGAATTTTACTGGAGATCACAAAAATTATTGGTTTATATATCAGAGTAATATTAAAACCATGTAGAAGATAATAGAACCCATTATAATTCATATCGACTGTTGGAAATTGATTAAAACGCCAGTTTGAAAACACTTGTCATTCACTCTGGCCATGCCCACTTTCCGTAGGGAATGGAGCGATTTTTTGATGATGTCAGGATTTGGAGTCTCATTTCCTGATTCGGCGCTCTCGTGCTGCGGCGACACCACCTAAGAGATGATACCCAATCCAATGGCATTAGCTTTGGTTTGTATCCATATTAACAAATAAACACAGAAAGAAGCATTCTTCACAGCAATTAAAGCTGGGAAAATGTCTCTTTGATAAGAATGGCCCATGACAAGTCTTTTCTACCTAGTATCTCTCGATGATATTTATTTTTAAATAAAAAAATGACACTCTTATTCCAAGTAAAAGAACCAAGCTCTATTTTGCAGTGGCTTTTGATCCTATAGAGAATGATATGCCCCAGCGATCCATGTATAATTCACATGGACCTATCCACGGATAATTATTCTATTGTTGCTTGGCATGCTGGGGGTGCTGAGCATTGTCACAGCACCCTGGGGGCCACCTACATTGACGAGTGGATACCATGCGCGACCATGAGATCTGAAAAAGCACTCTAAACACGTATTTTCCATATTCTGAAAATACGCCCCTTAACAGGTATTGACGTGTGAAACCCTCCCCATTGGAAACGAAACAATACCATTTGCAAGTATTCCCTGGATTGAACCCTTAAACAAGTACAGCGATATTTCAATTTATTGTTATGTCACTGACGTTGGAGTCGGTTTTACCTTTACCTCTGACATCACTGGGTTTAGTACAGCCTCACTCGCGCAAATTGTACTCTTAACACGTATAGTGTTGACTGTAGGATGGTTATTTTGTCATTTTGCTATTTTGTTTATTTCCTTTATTCTTCAGCTGTTGTATATTTCTGTTCTGTTCTAGACTTTAGTTCATTTCCATTTCTTTTCAGCACTGCCCTTGCAGTCTGAACTTAGGTTATTTGAGTTAAATTATATTCAGTTGTCATTCATTCATTCTTCTCTGAATGCCTTTCCTCCAATTCTCTTTTATCATCTTCATTCCTTCTCTATTCTCTCTTCAGGTGTTCCACTCATTCCATCCCTCACCTGACTCCTTAGTTCTACTTCCATTATTACATAATCACCAGACATCTTTGTCATCTCATCTCATTCCTTATTGGTTTATCTTATGAATTGGGTTCTTACATTTTAGTTCGATCCTTCCATTTTCTTTACTTTGATTGGTTGTTATTTCTAATTTAAATATTTATGTCAATTATAGAATGATTTGATTTTAGCTGAGGCAAAGCAGCCCAGATATTAAACAGTGCACTACCAGACTTCTTCGGTTACAGTTCTATTTATTTGCGTCTTAGTTTCACTATTTCCCCTTCAGTTTGATAATTGAGTTTGCTGACTTAGAACTTTATTTTCAACTCCAAACTTATAATTTCTCAACCTTACAGACTTTGGGCAAAAAGTACATCCATTATAAAACATTCTAGTATTGATTTTTTTATATCCTCGCAAATTTGACCCTAAACAACTTTCCTATTGAAAATAGATACCCTTTTTCATTATTTCAGTGTTTTTAACACCCTTATTACGTAATACGTACGTAACGTGCCCTATGTTGAAAAAGACATCCTGTTTACGTGGATTTTTGGGGGTCGCGCATGGTATCCACTCGTTAGTGTAAGTGGCACACCGGGCACAGCACTCTCAGTAACAATAAATAATCCTCCGTGATGTCCATGATAATTTAAGATATTAAAAAAAAAGATCAAAGATGTCTATGAATCTACAATCTAAACCTGCTTACATAAATCATCAGTGCCATAGCTATGTATTTCTTCTTTTTTCCCCTTTGATCTCTCTTCTTCGGCGTTATTTTCTGCTGTGCACAAAGCTAGCCGTGCTGTGAAACGCTAGCAGACGCAATCATCATCTGGATCTCAACAGTCACTGTATATATCGATTTTTTTATGTTGATACATATGCAAATGGTATACCCTGTAAGTGACATAATAATAATATTTGAATATTATTACCCACAATCTTATGAATAATTTACCCGATCTTATGAATGATTTGTAACATTTACAAAGAATGGAATATTACTAAAACGGAATAGAAAAAAAAGATAAAAATAGAAAATTTTTGTCATTTATAGGTGGAATTCTGATCTTATTTTCGCCTGGACTTTGGGGCAGATGTGCATGTACGCCGCATGCTGTTTTCTGTACTCGCTTAGCTTTGGAAATAACATTGCGTCATTATTGCTCGTCTCATCCTGTAGTCTTGTGAGCTTATTTAAAAATAAATTTATACCAGTTATATATTCCTCATCACCATCTGATGTAATCTTCAACATGTTCAAAGGGCTCTGCGGCCTATCTCAAAGATGAAATTAAACTTGGACGCACGTTATGAGGAGGAGTGAGGGATATTTTCGAGGTGATTTTGCAGAAGCTTTTGGAAGCTGTCAAGCGACATTGCATAACTATTTGAAGAGGGAGTTTATTTCATTCAGGTACAGATCGTTGGACAAAGACAAAATTGTAAATACTGTCTCTTGGACGATGTGTCTGAAAACACTTGTCGTTATTTTTTCCTAGTGACAGTGGTGCTGAAGGAAAAGAATTTGTCTTGGGGTATTGCAGCAAGGTCATTCACAATCCTATACACCATGCTGAGTATGCTTACAGAGCGTCGAGAAGACAGACTCGGCCACTTCAGCTTGGTCAGCATGCTGGTTACGCTGCTGATTCTACGGTAATCAGCTAAAACATAGAGGGCCGCTTGCCTTTGGATTCCTTCCAAATTCTGTGTATCCATGATAGAGTGAGGATACCAAACACTGCAGCAGTACTCTAAATGAGGGCGTACATGTATAAGGGACTTGTATGCTGCCTCTCTGAATGACTGGGGCAGAAACATTGCATTACGCCTGACAAAGTCTAGCAATTGGGTAGCTTTCTTGCAGATCAGTGAGATATGGGTTGACCATTTGAATTTGTTGGATAGGGTAGTTCCGAGATATTTTCCACTCTCACAAAATTAAAGAGCAGTGTTGTGAATGTAGTAACTGTAGTTTACTGAAGACCGAGAAGGGCAGAACCTCAGAACCCCTCAGAACAAGGCATTTTCCAGGATTGAATGACATTAGCCAGGTGTTTTCCTACTTCTAGATTGCATCAAGATATTTGTGTAACATCCGAGCATCAGAACTACTTGAGATCTATCGATACAACATACAGCAAAAGAGTGTGGGGCCGAGGACAGTCCCCTGTTGGACGCCTGATGCAACGATACATGCTTTAGATGTTACGCATTCAAGAACTACCGACTTCTCACGATCAGTTGAGAAGCTCTGTATCCAGTTGATCCAGTTGCGATCTTGGATCCCATAATGTCTCAACTTCAGGATGAAACGGTTATGTGGGACCTTGTCAAAGGCTTTGCTAAAGTCCAGCATAATCATATCAACTTGCTTTTTACCCCTGTAGATTCAACAAGGTCATATGATGTTAGCAACAGTTTCGTCTCACAAGAGTGATTTCTTCTAAATCCATGTTGGCAGGGGGACAAGATGGAGAGTCAACTGACGACACAACTATAAAAGTGTCTTGGAGATTGTACTGATTAAAGAGATAGGACGGTAATTTTCAGCTAACGCCTTGTCGCCCTTCTTGAAGACCGGAGCTATATGCGTTTTCCCAAACCTTTGGAGAAACCAATCATTTCAATGATTAGGTAAAGATGAAGGTGACAATAGGACTTACATATGAGGCCGTCTCGTTCAAAAGGATGGCTGAGATGTTATCTGGACCAGTGTCTTTGGATGCGTCTGGTCCCCTCAGAAGCTTCTCAACACCATTGGCATGGACTGAAATATCTTCCATTGATAGACATTGAGAAGGAAGGATGTTAGGCAGAAGGACATTATCCGGTTCGGTAGTGAAAACTGATTCAAACTGACGACTAAGGATGTCCGCCTTTTCTTGGCTGCAAGATTTCAGACATCCTAGTTGCTGAATACCTGTGGAGTCTTGGCTAAATCTTTTAACATATTGATAAAAGGCTTTGGGTTTTCTCTTAGACTCAGACCAATGACCTCATAATTACTCCCATCTCGCGGAGCTAAGGGACTTCTGGACGTGGGATCTCAACTACTTGACGAGGCTCCAATCTTCCTTAGGTGGACTTTTGAGAGCACGATTATATACACGATGTTTCTGTCTGATCTTGCTCTTAATTTCCCTAGTAATGTAAGGCGGGTTGAATCTGGTACTGCTCATCTTACTAAGGACATACTTCTCCTTTAGGTATATCAATTTACATTTCAATGATTCCCAGTTCAAAATGACAGACTTGGCGCCAGGACTGTTGATGAAGAATTCTTTAGAGAAGGACTGAAGCTCAGATCTGATCTTATCAAAGTCTGCCTTCTCATAATTGTAGACTCTGTGAGCTTTACTAATTTTATTTTTTACAGAACTGGTGCAGTCAATCTGTACAACAGAATCATGATCAGTCGATATAGGGTAAGTGGTAAATAAAAGATCTATAATATTCTCTTGTCTCGTTGGAAAGTTCACGACCTGTCGGAGATTATGGTGGCTAGCAATATCAAGAAGAAGGGTGCATGGTTGGGCACTACTTTTTGTAGACTTTTGCAAGGCAAGGCTTGACTGAATCAGAGTCCCAATCAATGTCCGGCATGTTAAAATCACCAGCAAGGACCTTGTAAGCATCAGGAGGAAGTTTACCCAATGGAACTTTAAGCCCAGGAAGGCCATTAGGATAATTATAATGGGGGTTGTAAACAACTCCGAGAAATAAAATTTTCTGGCCGTGGGACCTCAGCTTAGTCCAAAGTACTTCCCAATCAGCATTATTCAGGAAGAGCTGCTGCAAGCAGCGTTTTTTCCTAACTGTAATGAGTACACCTCCATGACCATCATTGCCGTCTTACCGCCATATGTCATATATATCAAAATGTGCAGGAAAAAGCTCAGAGTTAGTAAGAGTATCGTTACCCATGTGTCATTTCAAAATATATCTGGATGAATAGAATTTATAAGATTGGAAAGGGATTCGACTTTGCTTCTGAGATCTTGGATATTTATGATTGCAGCTCTCAGTTTCCTATTACCATATTGCGGAGACTTCTTACAAGAAGGTGAAGGAGCTTGTCACCACCCGTACTTGTCGGTGAGGACGTATCAATTGGTGCGAAAAAGGGAGAATTGTCCTCAAGTATAGAGGAAAAACTGTTTGAACATTCAATCTCAGAGGAGCTATCGAATAAGGACGACGCAAAGTTTTGTATGCCGCATGAATAGCCGATCCAACTAACAATCGATGCCTGAAGGGCTTCTTACATGTACGACGGTGTGTGCATGTTCAGACATTTTACATGATACCAAATATCACAAGAATCACAGCATATGCCACGTTGATTCCATCTTACCGATTTCTTGCACAGACCGCATGGATATTTAATAAGGCCTTGATTAATCTGACCATTATTAGATAATGTCAAGGCAAGATTTAAGGTATACAGTGCATCCAACAAAAAACGAAACCGACATTTATCGATGATTTATTATAACTTAATCACAAATACAATAAACAAATGACATACTATTGTAAAGCTTAGAATCTCCTCTTTCATCTGAAATCACTGTAATTATTTCTCATTTACGCACGAGTGAGCATAAACAATTTGAAGAGGGGATACCAAAAAGTCATTTGGCGGGGGGTATCGGAATTTCAAAAAGAATATCACATGCTTAGAAAGTTCAACATCTGCTCTTTTGTTTGATACCTTAATCACAAAAAATTGTTGAGAAGTAAAAAAGTTCTGTTCGCTCGAAACAATGCTTGTATTTCCATAATTTCATTAAATAAACATGTTTTCACCGGTTTCCCTCAGAATCTATCACATGGTTAACAAAAGACTGAAGACATGGCTGATCGTCAACAAAACGAATTGTCACGTGAGTTTGAAGTCTAGACTGTAAAACCTCTTCATTTTATGAAATTATTGAAATTCAAGCATTATTTCAAATAACCAGAACTTTGTTTTTTCTTGACCATTTTCTGTAATTGAGGTATCAAATTAAAGAGCAGATATTGAACTTTTTTTAAAATGTGCTTTTCTTTTGGAACCCGAGATACATCCCGCCAAATGACTTTTTGGTATCCCCTCTTCAAATTCTTTTTGCTAGCTCATGCGTGAATGGGATATAATCTAAGCAATTTCAGATGAAAGAGGAGATTGTAAGCTTTACAATTGTAGTCATTTGTCTATTGTGTTTGTGATTAAGTTATGATAAATCATCGATAAATCTCAGTTTCGTTTTTTGTGGAACGCACTGAATAAGCCACGCCCTAAACATGGCGTCGTTTACAAGCCACGTCAGCATGCCCTATTTGGAGAAAAATACGTAAATCCTCTAATATACGATTTTGAAAAGAACAAACTCGATAAACATAGCCCCAAAATTATTTAAGCTACGATGAAATGTCAACTCTCAAATGTGTTCGGTTGAATATCGAAACAATTAGCAACCCGCTTCAAATGTCTAGAAGCATCAAAATATCAGTTGATCAGATTAAATTCCTGAAAACCTTAACATGATAAGAATAAGTTAAACATAATCAAATAAATCATGCTTTTCTCGCACAAGGTAAACATTCAGATATGATTAACTTTTCATCAAGAATTAAAGTCATGATCAATACCGCAGCAAAATTTAACGCCACGCCCAAAATCCAATCTGCACCAACATTGTACATAATCATGAGGAAAATTGCACAAAATTTAATTTGTAATAAATTTTTATCGACTACCTACTTTTCACTACAATAATGCTATAATGCGAGTTATAATTAATTAATGAATTGCAACGTACCATATCTAAGCCGTCTAAGACATGGCTATGCCAACGCCAACACGTATAGCGCCTACTGGCAAACGGCCTTGTCGGCTGCTATTTCAAGTGTGTGGATGTTGCCCGACGCATCACTAAAAATAACTAACACTGGAATTCGTGCATTCCTCTAACAATATAGTTCCAAATCAAAAACATAATAATTAACAATTCTGTGGAACTGATCAAATATAACAGTTGCGAATCACGGACTCTACAGTTTCATTAATACTGGTCCTAATGCAATAATTTCCATTATCATATTTAAGCAAAAATTATAACTCACTACGGTTCGATTCCAATGACAATTTACTCGAACATTCAATTTTATTCATCCTCATTTAGAGCCCGGATCTAGAGTACCCTCAAAAATGGTAGTATGACACTACAAGGACAAAGGGGAGGGAATAATTTTGGAACTTGTCTTTTGAATTAATTGTCAACCTTATAACGTTTATAAGGTTGACATTTAATTTGTTTCTGTTTCTTTGATATCATGAATATGTAGTTCTTGTATTCTAAACTCCTCAGAAAAAGTTTGAAAATCTGAATTTGATCGATAATCCATCTTTTTTAGTAAATATCAATGTGTAATTAATATCAATGAATAGAGCATTTGATTTTCTTTAAGATGATACCTCATATGATATGATTATGGTTTACATGGAGGTGCAGTGCCTTGAAATGTGGGTCAAGTTCAAAATTCAAAAGCTGCAAAATGGCACAATATTGAGAGTCACTGTTCTTTTTTCCGTGGTGATGAGAGAGTTTTTCAGTGATTTATTTTAATTGTTTTCATGCACCTTAACATCAACATTAACATGGAATCAAACACACCTCTACACAAGCAAAAACATAAAAAATAAACATGCATGGGTATTTCAAACAACGACACAAACCATGTTATCTCACAGAACCATCATCACTACAGAAGCAGGGGCTTGGTTTGAATGGATTTTCATCTCTACTGGCACAGACAAAACATGAAAGAACCATATTCTGTATTGATCCTTCATGGCTATTTCTGCTCGTTTTGCAACTTTTCGATTCAGACCTTATCCAACGCATTTGAATCCTGCTCTTTTCGTGATGGCATGATCATAACAAGCATGGTATCATCTTAAAGAAAATTAAATGATCTTTTGAATGATATCAAATATTCATTGTGCAATATTGGGAGTTGGGAGAAAGGAATGGTCAAACTGAGATTTCCAAACCCTTTTGCCCGTTGTGCAGCTTTTCAATTCAGACCTCATCCGACATTGTGTGTGTGTATGTGTGTGGGTGTATGTATGTATAATGTTATGTTATTAATAACAATTAAACAGTGCTTCATCGTATTATCCATCTTCACCCAAAGCCAGTATTTCTGCTATTCATGTTCGTTGCATTCACGCATTCACGACGCAATTATACATACATATACGTCGTTTACCTGTAGTCATGGTAGTGGTTGCTACAACACTACCATTTCATCCAGGGGCTAGAAGCGGCATAAAGCTTCGCACTAACGCGCTCGTGTATAATAATCATGCACAATCCTGTTAATATAATTAAGAGCGATGTTTTGTCAGGCAAAAGTAGACAATCATACACTCTGTGATGTTATTTCCTTCTAAATAAAAAAAGCTCACCACAAGGGCCAGGTCTAAGATGAATTTAGCTGTGAATGTAACTGAGGTGTATACGGGGATCACCTCAGAAGTGTTTATTATGGACCCTATATGGTCATTTTTTAAAGGCTTGTGAATGACCACTCTCAATGTCAACTAACCATTTGTTTACTCTTGTGTCAATTACCTTAAATTCACCTTGAATGACATATCTTAACTATGTCAATCTTAAGTTATTCTCGGCGCTCAAACATTTACAATTAAAGAATGCTGAGATCAAAATAAAGAATATAGCTGACTATTTACTTATTTAAGATAAGATGAAATATTCATGTTATGATGAATGGTGTAGAAACATGCTATCACTCATTTCTAGAAATAAAAAAAACAGATAGCAGTCGAATTCTAAAATTATACATCTCTAACTACTTTTTAGAAAACAATGAAGAATTCGAACTTGCAATCCAATGTTTTTAGCCTAAAATTTGTAGTTTCAGTTTTTACAGCCCCGCTAGGTTGAATCAAGGCTGCAAGCCAATGAATGATCAAGTCCACCGTGTCAATTGGTTAATTAAAACTACTCCTCGGTACCTGTCACACCATTGTACTACATTTCATTCCGTTTCTGTTGGGGTAACTCCCATACATGCCATAGGAACTCGGTAAAGCAGCTTTATACTGCATTAAAGCCAAGCTGAATGGCATATAACTAATTACATTATAAAACATACGCCTAGGTTAATCAATCATCGTGGCTGACTGTTATAGACGACATAAATTACTCTCGGGCCTTTTTTTATTAATGTGGTGATAACGGCAGAGAGGGATTTGAACTCACAACTTTTCAATCATGAGACCGATGCTCCAATTACTATACCACATTCACTCAAAGTAGTGAAATATGTCATATCAACCAACTAACTCCAGTGATCTATGCTGATCCGATTTGAAAGACAGGAACGAATTGCAGGTGCTCTGTGCTCTCAATAATAATAATAATAATAACAATAATAGCACACGACTTGGTGTAAAGGTAGTGTCGCCATAAGTGGTGTACCATGTTTCGAGGCATTGGGAGGCACCAGCAACAATTTTGAGTCACTTAGTGGGCGTGCAAAGCGCGCTTAAAATGCCATGTACCTAATAACCTAGGCGTTTTTTTTTATATTGAATTATTTTTATGTAAATAATTCTAAAGGGTAATGCAATTCGGCTTTTCAGCCGCTATAGATACCATTGTCGAATTAATCCGTTTTAAATAAATAAATCTCTTGGACAATCGCCAGTCAGCATATCGAGTGCATCGTAGCGTTGAGACTTTGCTTGTCAATCTATCTAATGACATCTTGAAAGACATGGATAACGGAAAAATTACTGTTCTCTTACTTCTTGACTTATCTTCAGCGTTTGACACTGTCAATCATACAATCATGCTAAATACTATGAGATCCCATGGGGTTGATGGGATAGCTCTAGAGTGGTTTAAGTCATACTTATCTAAAAGGTTTCAAGTAGTCTGTATTAACAATTCAGTCAGATATCAATTGCGTAATTTAGGCATCATTCGCAAGTATTTAACCCGCTCCGCTAGAGAAAAGATTATACATGCTCTGATATCATCTCGACTTGATTTTGGCAATTCTCTTTTGTGTCACCTTCCACAATCCCAATTCTCACGCTTACAAAAATTACAGAATTCTGCACGTATTGTTACCCTTATCAGGCGCTCTACTCACATAACTCCAGTTATGTCCTCACTGCATTGGTTACCCATCGAGTACCGTATTGTATTTAAGTTATTATTGTTATATTGTTTTTCACTGCATGATCCATGGATCTGCCACAGAATATGCTAATTTGTTGATGCCATACAATCCTCCTCGACGTTTAAGATCTTCCGATTCTAAATTACTTACAGTTCCTGAATCCAGGAAATCATGGGGGATCGGTCATTTGCACATGCTGGGCCATCCTTATGGAATCAGTTGCCATATTCCATTCGTAGTATTTCAAATATCGATAATTTCAAAATTACCTAAAAACCCATTTGTTTATTTCCTTATTTCCTTTTCGCAGATCCGTGAGCATGTTGAGCACATAATCAATGTGGATTTGGCGCTTTAGAAATACTCTATTATTATTATTATTATTAAATAAATAAAACATTCTAAGGACTCTGCCATTAAACGAATATGTACATGTACCTCACTCATCAACTAACGCGAGCGCGAAGCACGAGCTGTAATTTTTTCTATATATTGGCCCCAAACGGACATTTTAAGGACTCTTTCAGGAATTCATGAAGAGCATACATTTCTCAACATAGTCATCTAACGCGGGCTCCAACACTCTAAAAATATTGGGTAAGAATGCTCCATGAGGGTAATTATGTGTCCAACAAACAATGATTCTTTTGGGCATTTTTTATAGATCCAGTTTGATGAAAAAATTGCCTATTCTAAATTGCTGCTTAATTTACGTAACTGGACAATATGCTGCTCGCATTGGGTAAAATACTGCCCAAAACTGGTTGGACACATAATTACTCTCGTGCTGGTTAAGATTTTATCCAATATCTTTTACAGTAAAGCACTTGCTAATTTTGATAGAAAAAATCCACCTAACCTCATGAAACACTTTTTGTAGTCAATTTAAACATGAACATGATACGTAGGCCTATCTCATCGAGTGATGCGAGTGCAAAGTGCGAGCTTAATTTTTTTTTTTTTAATTCAGACCTGAACAGGAGCATTCTAAGGCTGTGGGAATTCACTAAGACCATAAGTGTTTCACTAGCTAAATGATACGGGCTGAGATTTGTTGATATTCAGACCCCCCAAAAATACATATTGACTGTTTTAGGAAATCATGAAGAGCAGACACCAATCTCACTAATCCACTAAAGCGAACGTAAGCAGGGACTGGGAATGTTTTATATTCAAACCTCAAAAGGACGGGGCCATTCACTTTAAGCAGGCCTAGTCATGGAAAAGAAGCATATGTCACTACGTAAAGCAATAATAACTCGAAGTGCGAGGAAATATTTGGTGTATACTGACTTGAAAACGGGATGTTTTAGTACAACAGAATTATATATCTCATTAAACTGACAATGCGAGCACCAGGAATGATGGACACATATTGGCCCTATATGGCCTGCGCAAATTATGTTTCATAAAGTTATGAAAAAATATTCATGTAATATGATATAGCATAATAAATAATACAATAATTTCTCCTTCTTCCATTATACGTATCTCTTTCTTTCACCCTCTTTTTCTCATTTTGCCAGCAGATTGGGGGAGTAAGTGCCCCCCCCCCCCCTATAGTTACGCCACTGGTCGCCATTAATATTACCCTTGTAAGGCCACGTTTGTTTCTTCTGAATATGAACCTTTTTACAAAATGTGTTTTTTTTCTATTTCAAACGCACGGCATGAATAATATTAAAGGTCATGCAAGTCCACCACAAAATAAATAAAAGGGGCTCCTAACCGTTTGTATCTATTTAGTAGATGCTGAATCAGCAATGTTCACCGCTGTGGAAGGAGCAGAACTGTAGACTTGGGTTTACGATCCTCTGTCACCCTATCCCAAGCATTCGGCGCGACGAAAATTAATTAAGCGAGTCACACGTGGCAAAGATGAAATTCCTGTCCAAAAAGCAACGTCTATGCTGAAAGGCTCCGGCCTTCATGCAAACGGTGAACTCCAGAAAATAAAAGAGAAAACGCAACGTCCAAATAACGGTGAAAACGATCACCGGCAGGAACAAAGACGCGTAAAACGGAAACTCAAGAACACGAAAAGTATGGCATTGCACGTTAAGGCGGTTTTCCACTAGGGCGCGGACAAGACCGGGAAGGGTTGCGGAAGCAACTTTTGTCATTTCGGCATGCTGTCCGCAACTAAATTCCGTAAAAGATTATGCAAATGATATTGTCCTAGGACACAACCAGGACTGTCTGCGTATTGTCGTAGGACACTCCTGGGACTGTCCTAGGACAAGATTATCTAAATAAATTTGTCGGCGTTCGGTGCGGACAGCATGCAGATCGTATTAGGACAGAACCGGAGACATTTAGGACAACGTCACGAGTGGTAAATTCAAGGACTAGGACAATCGGACAACTTGCGAATACTCCATGAAAATTATCATCCATATATTTTTTTTATTAATTTAGGGGTGTTATTTTGGTTTTCTTCGACTACAAAGACTATATATTTCAAATCAACTTGCATACATTGGTGGACATCCCAGGGGGACAGGGGCGACGCGTCCCCTCACTTTTTGGAAGGGGGCATTTGATATCAAATGCCCCCCTCCCCAATATTTGGAACGAGCAAAAAAGAAAAAAATGGAAAGAGAGGGAAAAGAACCAGAAGGGAAAAGAGAAGAGAAAACGAAGAGGAAAAACAAGAGGAGAAAGACGAGTGAATTATATAAGATGAGGGGAGGGGATTTCATGTCACTATGTTAAATTTTCGCTCACGCTTTGTGCTCGCATTGCCTAATCTATGAGATGTATAACTTGCTCAATAGACTTATATTGAGCTTAAAAGATCAAGTTTTGAAGTAAATATACCAAACATTTCTCGGAAATTAAGTTTTCAATTTGTTTGATTTACAAATAGATTTTATAGTTTTCTGTAAAATACCTATATTTTATGGTCTAAATATGAACATTTTCCGCTCGCGCTGCGCGCTAGCATTATTTCATTTGTCAAATAACTATTCTCTTCGTGTATTCCATAATTTTTTTTTAAATATCCCTTTTTAGGATGGTCTGATTGTGAATAGTATCAGCTAAAGCTGCTCGCTTGCATTTTGATTGGGGAGTTATGTATATCAATTGTAACAAATTATTTTAAATTCCTCTTTTATGACAGTTTACTAAAATTTTCGGCTCACAGTTTGCGCTCGCATTATTTTTGTTAAAAATATATCAACCCATGCATCCTATTCATGATAACAAAATGTCCAGTTATCTGACCTTAATATCAATTTCGCGCCCTCATTTGATTAATAAGTAATGTAACAATATTTTCATGATTTCCTAATAATCATTGTCCGTTTTTTTTCAGAATGGAATATCGACAAGTTTCTCTCGCTTAGGAAGATAGTCATCATAGTCATATGAAGACAAAAATTGTCCTTAAAATGTCCCGGTCACAACTCAAAATATATGTAATGATAAAAATATAAACTTGAGCTTCGCACTCGCATCATTTATTAAGCGAGATCAATATTAAATTCGTAACTGTGCTTAAATTTCTTTTTTTAGATCTGAAAATCAAATATCTTTAGCTCGCTCATCGCGCTCTTATTATTGATATTATGATAAAGAATGTAATTAGAATGTCCAGATTCTAGGTCTGGATCTAAACACACGCACGCATGTTTATGTATTCTTTTTATTAATGTAGGAATATTATCCATCTATCCAATTATCCATCCTTTTCCTGATTTACAAAACGTGATATGTCGAATTTCGTTTCGGCTCGCGCTTCGCGCTCACATCAAGTGTATAGTCATACTCCTTTCCTGTTCATGCTTTTAAAAGGTGCTTAGAATGCCCAGTATTTAGGAAGGAATGTAAAAAAAAATGTTCAGCTCGCGCTTCGCGCTCGCATTATTTGATAGTTGAAATATGTAGGATAAAGGAAAGTGTGTTAGCGGTGTAATGTAGTATTCACTTTTTGAAAGCAGATTTTGTGCATTTTTATACATAACAATAAATTATCTCGGATCTTGATTTTTTTCAACTAAGGTAACTTTAAAAAGACTGCATGTGTTCATAGCAAAGTCGGGGCTCTCTTTATGACATTACTTTCTTATAATTTTTCTACAAATTAATACATAATCATATATTACAACAGAGGAAGAAAACAGGAAGTAAGGATGCAAATTGCATTCGACAGGCACATGCGGATCAAGGGGTGAGGTGGTCTTGCTCCCCCTTTAAGAAAATACAAACAGAAGAAAAATAAGTGAAATGGAAAGGGAAACTTAAAAAAATGATATGGTGGAAAAGAAAAAGGGGTGCCGTGCTGATGCGGCCCTCCTCTCCCTGCTGCTGGCTTACCCCTCCCAGTATTAAAGAGATATACAAACAGCACAAAAGAAATAGGAATAAACGAAGGAGATGAATGAAATAAGGTGAAATAGAATCGAGGAAAAAAATCGCGATAATGAACAGAAAATAATTGGTCGAGATTATGAAAGTGTAAGATTAGAAATATCAGTTTTAATTTTTAGACGAAAATGTGAATCCAGTGTCTAATCGCCTTTGCCTCCTCTTGTACCAATTGAAATAGACTAAGTAAGAAAATGTAAATGGGCAATTCCAGGAGGCCGAATGCGATCGCTACGCCCTATTGACTGCGTAAAAATAGGAAAAATGGAGTAACCAAAGAAGAGGGGGAAAAAGGAAGAAGAGTGAAGAAATTGACAGACCTGCAGACGGCGAGAATATCTGCGTTTCAGCTAGTTCAATTTGTAAAAAATAATGGTCCATTTCACGCTTCATACTTTCAATAGTTTAATCATAAGAAGATTGTGCACGCTGTTCATTTTTTACGAAAAATACTTAGGTCTTTTCTTTTTCGTCCTTGATGTTTGAAAGAAGCAAGTTTGCGCTTCGCGCTCATATTTTATGTTTATGAGAAACATGCTCTGTGCACGACTTTTTTCAGGAAGGCCTATTTTTTTGTAAAGAGTCGTGGTGTAGTGGTTCTTACTCCCGCCTTGTAAACGGAGAGTCGTGTGTTCGATTCTCACCGCGGTCTAAACCGTCCTTTGGCAAGACGTACTGCATACCTTGCCACTCTCCACCCAGGTGCTAAATGGGTACCCGGTTGGAAGCGAAAGTTATTGTATGCTTGAATTTGCCAGCGCCATTTTTAGACTGGGATGAATGCAAGGAATGCTTCCCAGGGTGTGGAAATTGTGCACTTTTCATGCGGGATTGAAATGAATCCTGGGGTAAATCGTTTTGCCCCTGCTGAGCTGAGAAAAGCGATATTTATAAACTTGCTACCATTTATTATTATATCTTATTAATGACACCTCATTCATGATCAAACAAAGTGCTTAAAATGTAATAGGAATATAAACTTGAATTTCAGTTTGGAATCTACACCTGTATTATTAATTTTGTTATGATATTTGTCCTATTTGTAAAGTCAAGCGCTGCCTATACGGTCCTTTTTTCAGTCGAGTACATTAAAATAATCTAGTTCATAATCAAACTTTGCATGAAAATCTTTTCATGTTCAGTACAGAATAAAATAATCTGCTCGGCGCATCATTGCCAGTTGAACTATTGCAAGAAATATTTGAAAAGTTCACTTTTCAGATCAGTAGAAAATGCTTGAAATATTCCTCCTTCAAGTCTGTAACCCCTCCCCCCCAAAAAAAATCAACTCGTGCTTTGCGCTCGCGTAATTATGTTTAAAACACTAAATACTAGGTTCTCAGTTTTCTTTAGTATATACTAATTAGGCCCCTTGACCCCGTACTTCTTTACTTTTTGTAATTTTCTTGTCTTGTATTATCCCGTTGCCCCATCTAGTGCTTTTGCAAATGGTTTTTGCTACTTGTGTACTCGTTCCATACATATTAGCATTGGATCCACACATTCCTGAATCACTCCGCTTGCCTTCCTATTCCAGTCCGAACGTTCCTGAAACAGTCCGCTTGCCTTCTTATTCCTGTCCGCACGTTCCTGAAACTGTCCGCTTGCCTTCTTATTCCAATCCGCATGTTCCTGATAAAATCCGCATGGCTTCTTCTTTCCTTCTTGAAGCTGACCTGATTGCGGATGGTTTCCGGAAGACGCGGAAGGGTTTAGGAAGGGCAGGACATCGTCAGGACAGGGTCCCGAAGGTGTCAGGAATTCAATATCCGCGTCCAAATTTTGGTCTCGACCAAAATTTGGATGCGGACAAATTTTGATTTCCCGAACACCAGGAAGGGTTTAGGACAGCGTGCGGACACTCCTAGGAATGTCCGGACAGGTTGCGGAAGGGTCGCGGATTGTAATTATTACATTCCGCGCCTTGTCCTGACGCTGTCCTGGCCCTAGTGGAAAAGGGGTTTTAGGGAGACGTCGAATTTGGGTGCAGGTCTACTGGCCGGCCCGACGAACATGACGAAAGGAACGCCCGGGCGACGAGCTGCCATTGGTGGGAGCAGGGGTGCTTACGTCATCATCAGGTGGAGGAGGTGGCGCTTGAGCAGCCACCAAAGGGGAAGGTTCAGCATGAACTACAGGGCACATGAGAGTTATTCATCCGCGTGCAAAGTCGGACAGGCATAAGTAAGAATCACATGACTTTATAGATGAAAAAAAAATAATTAAAAAAATTGACAAAATATTTGTTTATCAAAATATAAATGATCGAAACAATGTCATGTTCATACTCTTTCATAATTAAGGCCTTTGGGGAGACTAGACTGCATATTTGTATTTCATTTTAATTATTATTACCCACAAGCAGTGCGTGTTTTTCTGGCAATGAAGTGTGTGTGTGTGTTTGAGTTTTGTCAGACTTGTATCAATCAGATATGATTATTTACGTCTGGGACCGACCTTAAACGTCACCATCCGAAAGACGTGACCAGGGCTCGAACCTCGAACCTCTGCATCAATTTGTAACTTCCCCACAGCTTGGATTACAGGCGCACGCCACAACGCCCAGTGGCTGAAATAATGGTTAGTCTTATCTCAGGCCATTTAACTTTTGATTCAGCCGGGCAAGTACATATCAAGTTTTAATGTACTGTTAATTGTGACTAATTTCAGTGAATTAAAGCAAAATCTATCATGGGATTGATTTTTTAGGATTGTTTGATGAGCTAAGACGTGAGTGAATGGGGTCTGTAATACTCATGTGAACTCTTTAGTGCGACTACACTTCTACACTGTCGTTGCTATGGCTGAGCGTCGTCTGCATAATTTAGTGTATTTATCGCTTACTATGCTGGAATGGCGCTTTCAAATGCATATTTAATGCTTATTATCATTTGTCACTCAGAAATGCGAGTTTCTACTGCCAATAAGAGATCAGATCTGGTTGATTTGAGAGTGTGAAATGAAATAAGTACGGATTTCAAAATGATAAATAACTACTAGTTATCATCAAAGATTCCCATTTTCAATGTTTAGAGCACGCCTAAAAAGAAAGATGAACAAAACATTAAAATACATAAACTTGTCTAGGTCAGATGTTATAAATCATAGATTGCGCATACTTGAATAATATTCACATCGTTAAAAGCTACAGGGGGGGGGGTCGGAGCTGAGTCGGGGTACATACTCCATCCTCCTAGTTTGTACGCAGGGCGGAATTGATGGTATATTATCTATAGCACCCCCCCCCCCCTCACACTTGTGAGTTATAATGAGGAAGAGAGGCGATATGAGCACAAGAAATGCTTACACTCTTTGTTATCAATTTTCTTTTATTTGCTTTGTTTACTTTTATGTGAATACAAAGGTAATTAGTAACCATCTGGAAAAAAAAATAATTGGAAATGGTTTTTGGACTGATTTGAGTAGGTATGGGTGTCAACATTTACCAAAAAAGTAAGGAGGAATACCGGTTGGGGAAAGTATTTTTTCAAGGTCAAAGGTCAATGACTTTTTTAAATATACTGTATCCTGGTATCTCCCATATGAAATATTACATGTTGGTGATCATGGTGTCAAAATGCACAAATTCTTACAAGAAGATCAAATAAAATAAAATCAAGTACCCGCAATGCTCATTCACCCATGAAATTCTAGGTCAAAGCTTTTCAAAGGTCAATGACATTTTTTTAATAATAATAATAAGCATTAATTTATATAGCGCAGCTTTTATATGGATATATTCAGCTGCGCTTGTTCAGAGCTCTTTTTACTTATTTTGGTCTACACAGCATATTTTCTTAACTAAAGAGATATGTTTTTAATTTTGATTTGAAGAGAGCCAAGGATGGAGAGCTTCTTATATCAATTGGCAGGCTATTCCATAGTTTGGGGGCAGCAAGTGCAAATGCACGATCACCAAGTGTGACTTTTGTTTTGTGAAATGGGATCTGAAACAATAATTTATCTGTAGTACTTCGCAGGCTTCGACTGTGTGATTGGGTTTTAAGTTTTAGTAATTCTGTAATGTAATGTGGGGCTTGACCGATTAATGACTTATATACAATTAACAGAATTTTGAATGAAATTCTTTGACGTACAGGCAACCAGTGGAGTTCTCTCAGAAGAGGTGTAGTGGAACTGAACTTTGGGACACGGTATATAAGTCTTGCACATGAATTTTGGACTCTTTGTAACTTAGAAATGAGACTATCTGGCATTCCAAACAACAAACTATTACAGTAATCAAGCTTACTTGTAATCAGAGCATGTGCCACCAGTTTGATACATTCTTGATCAAAGTATTTGCGAATGCGCCGAAGGTTATAGAGGAGATAATAAGTTGATTTGCATACATTTGTGACCTGGGATTCCTTATTGAGGTGTGTATCAAAATAAACTCCTAAATTCCTTGCATTATCAGATGGTTTGACATTGGATACTCCAATCTTTATACAGTTGATGTTAGTTTTAGAGATCTGCTGTGAGGTGCCAATCAGCAGAAATTCACTTTTGCTATCATTTAATTTCAGATTATTATCGAGCATCCACCTACGAATGAAAAAGATACATTGTTCTAGCCTTGAAACACTTGTGTCTGCAGAGGTAGAAGATGGCCTAAAAGATATATACAATTTTGTGTCGTCGGCATAACAATGACAAGAAACTTCAGGAAAATTATTCTGAGTGCTATTAATAAGGCTACTTGTGTATAAAACAAAAAGCAAGGGATCGAGTCGTGAGCCCTGGGGCACGCCAAAAGGTACTGGGAAAGAATCTGAGACAGTACCATCAATAAAAACTTTTTGATGCCGATCTTACAAGTATGACTTGATCCAGTTTTACATTATACGGTATAATGGTATCTCTGAGATGAAAAGGCGCAGGTTGGTGACCTTGGTGTCAAAATGCAGACTTTCTTACAGGAAGATCAAATAAAATAAAATTAAGTACCCAAAATGCACATTAAACAATGACATTTAAAGTCAAAACTTTTCAAAGCTCAATGACCTTTTTTACATTATATACCATATACGGTATAATGGTATCTCTGAGATGAAAAGGCGCAGGTTGGTGACCTTGGTGTCAAAATGCAGACTTTCTTACAGGAAGATCAAATAAAATAAAATTAATACCCAAAATGCAAATTAAACAATAACAATCAAGGTAAAAGCCTTTCAAAGGTCAATGACTTTTTTACATTATGTTTCATACTGTATAGTAGTATCTCTGAGATGAAACGGCACAGGTCGGTGATCGTTATGTCAAAAGGCACAGATTCTTAAAGGAAGGTCAAATAAGATAAAATCAATCGCCTAGAATACATATTAATCCATAAAGTTAAAGTTCAAAGGTCAATTAACTTTTGACATAGGCTATATATCGTATAATAGTATCAGTTCTCTGAGATAAAAATGCTGCATGTTAGTGATTTTGGTGTCAAAAGGCAATTATTGCAAGAAGATAAAAAGGCACAAAATAATCGTAAAGAATAATCCTTCACCTTTGATATTCAAAGTCAAATCGAAAGTTAATAAGTATTTATATATCCATGCATGATTCCCCTAAACAAGAATTAATCTGTTATATTCACATTTCATTTGTGAATAATAGAAAGAAAGATAGCTATTTGTAATGAAAACTTGGAGGATGAATAATTTCACTCTGAAATAGGGATAAAAATGGCCATGCAAAATATATTTCGGGATTAGAAGTCAATCAACTATGTCAATTACATCAGGGAATTTAAGTAAATAGTTTGATATAAAGTGATTGTGGCATGTAGGTATAGTGATTCTGATGGGAAAAAGACTGTCCTGCTTGGAAAATGAACACATATTTAGTATTTGAATCCTTGACCAATGATGATGTCAAAATACAAGTTCGAGGTAAAGTTGAGATCAAATAGCACTTTGTGATATATTGTAGTAATGCTTTGCCAAAAGTGTAAAAAAAAAATCATGTAAGATATAATTTGAAATGGTGAAGTTGTCTAAAGTATCAGCATTTAGATATGCATTTTATAAAATTAAATCAAGGTACTTTTTCTCTGTAGCAATAGGTCACTAACCTCGAATACTACAATCAAAACTATAACTTAATCTGTAAATGGAAAGGATAGGCCTAACTCTTATGGCAAGCATCATCCGAGAACATTTTCGTATAGCCAGGGACAATAAAATAAGGCAATCATTACAGCTGCAGCTTTTGTCATAGTAAATGAAGTTAAGTGTCTCAACTTCAGCAAAGAGTAATTAAACTCTTGAAAAAGTGACATTTTCAAAACTTCGATCTTGCCCATTCAATGAAAGGCTAAGGTCCCGTCAAGAGATATCAGACCAGGATCTATATTATTACTGATCTGATATGTTGCACAGCTTGATTCCCAAGAACTGGAAGTGGTACTGTAGGAGTTTTGTTAGGTCGATGGATGTGTACTTGTAAGCTATTATCTCCTTTTGAATTTCATTATTTTATGCCTAATTTGTGCATGATAACAATCAGTTGTTCTGGACCAAATACATGAACCTTGTACAATCTGATACCTAGTAGAAATAGCTTCATGGGTGACGTACGGCAGAGAGCAGATGTGAAGTTTTGTCCTGCAGCATTGGCATCACAAGAGATTCTGGCAGCTCGCAATAGAAGTTATTTAATAATAATACGGGAATTCATCTTTGTTGAAGTTGGTATACATGCCATTTACTACATGTATGACAAAAGCTGCAGCTCCAATAATGACCTTCATTTTATCTTCATCATCCCTCTGCTGTTTGGAAATGCTCTCAGATGATGCTAGCTTTGACATGAGAGTTAGACCTATCCTATCCATTTTCAGAAGATTAGGCTAATAGTTTAGTATTTATTATAGCATTGAGGTGAGTGGCCTATCGTTGGAAAGAAAAAGACACGACAGCCTTGATTTAGATATTATGATGCATTAAGTGCTGCTACTTAAGAAAAAAAAATCATTTCAAATTATATACTTGGTTTCATTTACTTTTTTTCATTGCTTTTGGCAACGCATCGCAGTATATGAAGAAGTGCGATTTGGTATTCAAGGGTTCATTAACCTCTGACCCTTAAATACATTCTCCATGACCTTTATTATTTCAGACAGAAATTATGGAACCTCTATGTTTTAACTATAAATTAGCCATCTTTATTTACATTATTCACAAATAAAATATGAACACAAAGGATAATTTTTTGGTTATTTTTATGTCATACAGATTATATATTTCCTCTGATCTTGGATTTCAAGGGTGGAAGCTTAATACAAAGTTTAGTACAAAAAACAATTCTCTATGGCAGATATCGTTTTGCGCTATCGCGATATCGTTTATGCACATACGTAATTTTTTCTTTCTTTCTACAGACTAAGTATTTACTTTGTTCTAGATGACTCGAATGTTATATTCTGTATTTTTTGTATGTACAATTTTTTGTATTATGAATAATTATTTGACTTTATGAAGTGTTTTGTTGATATTATATTACCTGTATGATTTTGAACTGAATGATTTTAATAAATACTATTACAAAACAAAAAAAGTAACTTGGTACGTGGCCGCGTGTGAATAGACTCAAGTCTAACGCTAACTTAGATGTCTAACGGAGAAAGCTATAGGATGATTCCATGCTAGAAATTTAGCCATTTTCACAACATTTCACACAATATTTTCACAACACTCCCCGCTCGACATTGCCAGTGCCGCGCATGCGCGCGTTTCCGAGGTTGTCCAAATCATAATCCACGTAGTCAATAGAACCAGATTCGCCGAGGAACCAAATCTGCAAACACCAAACCGCGTCAAACCTAGCGGATATTGGCCGTTAAGAACGATATCTGCCTGCCGATACGGTATCCGCCGGTGGAACCAAATCCGCCGCGACATCGGCCGCAAATATAAAATTATTTCCGTACATGGAAACGCTATAGAACATGAATTATTCATAAGTTGAGTTAAAACTACTGAAATACGCAGGCGCATGGACAACGAGAGTGGTAGAGCATCATCAACTTGCACATGAACGAATGGACAAGCACACTACTACACACAGTAATTAAATGGGCGGAAACTCGCCGCCTTTCTCTAGTTTCGATATCTCTTAAATAAATATACAAATATATGTATCTTAAACGTGGGAATCAAATGCAACATATCGCATTGGAATTTTTTTTTGAAAGATTGGTAAAAATTGATTGCAAATTTTAGTTTTGATCCAAAAGGAGCTAAATGAAAAACAGTTTTGTTTCAAAAGGAGCTAAATCCACTACACGGTTATTCAAAATAGGTTATTTTTCCTAAAGTTATGCATTAATTTTTTTAGATACACATTCACACCATCATTGCAAATTTTGCTGAAAATTTTACAATTTGTATGAATATTTTTGGATATCGAAAAGTCATTGTCCTTAGAAAATATGACAAAATATTTGTTTTCTAATTTTCAATGGATAACCATCAGAAAAAAGAAAAATGTACTCCGCTAGCCAAATTTATGTGTTTCATGTTCAATTTATAATATCAAATTTGTTTCCATTGGCAAACTTGACATTTTAATAACGTTAATTCCAAAAGGAGCTAAATCCATGAAAAATAAAATATAACAAAAAATTAAAAATCGATAATGAATGCTAGATTTTTGAAATCGTAAGCTAATTAATCTAAGATGATAGTACTAACATACATATCAAAATAAAACAGCTGTAAATAAAATAAAGTTGGTGAATTAAAAAAAAATATTTACACAAAAATGGATTTTGCTCCTTAGGAGCCAAACTCATCGTATCCTCATGAATTTTATATGACAAATAGCTCTAAGTTTTATTTTTATATATGCAATAAATTTAGCATTTAATATGTGTAATGGATGATTTTGCAATAATTAATCTAAATTTTGTTTTTTTAGGTGTTTCTGAATTTATTAATGATTTCAATACATGAATCACAGTAATCATAATGTTTATATAAAAATACTAAAATAAATGAGAGATTTGGGAATTGTGACAACTACAAAATGGAAGAATAATTTGCAGGGATGTACATATAACCAATAACAAACGATCAAAATGCAGTGGCTAGGCTAGCTAAAAGAATATATATGATTTTATTTCAAAATTGGATGCAAATAAGAGCGCAGGTAACGATGATATAAGTCCTAAGATAGTTAAAAATTCAATTTATGCGATAGTTTCCCCTTTATTTAAAATTATCAATATGTTGCTTGAAAAGGTGCAATTTCTAAATTATTCATTAAAAGTTGCTAAAATAATTCCTATATTCAAATATGACAAAACGTTACTAGCAACAAATTACAGACCGATATCACCATTATGCAGTCTTTAGTAAGTTATTTGAAAAAAATACTGTATGCCAAATTTACAGCATTTATTTCGAAATTCAATATATTCTATAACAGTTTGGATTCAGACAAGGATGCAGCACTGCTAACCGGAAAGACAGGTTTAAGAATATGAGAATTAATTATTATTATTATTTGTTTGGCGTCACCTATGCCTGGGAGGCGAAAAGCAAACTGAATCACTTTGACCCCCAGGTCTCTCCTCCCGATATAACTGGTTGGGGGAAAGCAGGTGAACCACTACACCGGGGTTTCCCCCTACTCTTATACGAAAAGTGCAGTGGGTTCTTAACGTGCAAAGGTGGTGACGAGGCCTCCATTTAACGTCCTATCCGAGGGACGGAGTGTTTTCCATTGTAACATAGCCTGCATCTATGAAACACGGAAGAGACGTTTACACACACAACGCACTGGCTTCAGTCATCCGCCCGGGCTGTACTCGAACCCACGATCTTTGGTTCGACGGGCATACGTGTTACCGACTGAGCCAACACCGCTCTCATTAACGATTGGAGTATTTTTAGATTTGTCGAAAGCTTTCGATTGTATGCACCATAATATTTTAATTGATAAGTTATCATCATATGGTTTCAGTGATACTTTATTAAAATGGTAAAAATGGTACCTAAGAAATCGAAAGCAATGTGTATTTATTAACATTTTCTCTTCACAATGCCGGGATATTACAATATAGTACCTAGTACCCCAAGGGTCTAACCTCGGCCCTCTCCTTTTTCTGTTGTACATTAATGACCTGCTACACGTAAGTGACATTTTCGAGACTACCTTATTTGCTGACGATACAAGTTTATTCTTAATTGATAACGTTCAGTTAAACAATATCCTAAATTCTGAAATGGAAAATATTAACTTGTGGTTCCAAGCGAACAGATTTCAAATAAACGCAAAGAAGACATTTTTTTATGATTTTTAGCCAAATAAACAAGAAAATTAAAGAAAACGCAATGAATTTATATATCTATGATGTTGAAATTAAAAAGGTACAATATACAAAATTCCTTGGTGTTATAATTGATAACAATATTAGTTTGAAACAGCATGTAAATAATATTTCCATGAAGATCTCTCAAACCACTGGCGTATATAGTTATAGTAGGCCACTCGTATGGAACAATATGCCCCCTGAAATGAAACAATGTCCTTCTTTAGACTCGTTCAAAAGAAAATGTAAATCTTACCTGTTAAATCATTGTACTACTTATTGAATAAGCTTGTCTGTTATGTTCTATTTTTGTCTTTTTTTTACTATTTTTTTTTTTGCTTTTAATTGCTGTTCTTTTATTCCACCAGTCTACTGATCAAAAGTTGATTAGAAGATATCGTTTTGTTTTATTATCAGTAATGATTGTAAAAAGGAAGTAGCCTAGATAGGACAATGGCTTTTGGCTACTCTATCACCTCCCATTCGCTACTCCATATTTTTTCTTATTTTTTTTTCTAAATTGTACTACTGTCATTGTTGTTTTTACTCTATTGCATTAACTCACTATGTATTGTACCCTATTTTTAAGATATGTGAAATAAATGAATTTGAATTTGAACTGTCGTAACTAAGCAAAATGCTTGGGAAAATACATGTAGCAGCCGGGGAAGGGAGCTAAATGGAAACCTAGAAAAAATCACAGGTCAATAAAAAGGTGATTTCACATAAATATTTGAAATATTAAGAAAAAAAGGGGAAAGAGTAAAAGAGTGAGTGTGGGTGCACGAGCAGGTGAAAGTTTTACAAATATGTTGATACAAGATATCTATTTAATTACAAGGCAGAGATGCAGCTTGTTTGATGTTATTAGGCAAATTGTTCCAGTTAACTTCAGGACCGTGATGACGTATTGTTTTGTGAGAAATAATTAGTTTTGGATTTGTTAGATGACAGTCAGATGAATATCGTGGAGGGAACGAGTGAATATCTTTCTTGAAAACTTTACTTTTATCCAATGATACTTGGAGGACAATGCCTGATCATTGGTCTAAGGGAATAAACAGTATGCTCCACACTATCATTTTCAATTAGTTGCATGTGGAAAGTAGTAGCATGTGGCAAGAAGTTGCATGGGGCAAGTAGTTACAAGAGGCAAGATATGAAATCCATTCTTCAAAGTCGTACACAAAGCAATATCCCTCCAGTGGCGTAGCTACGGGGGGGCCTGGGGGCACGTGCCCCCCCCCCCCCAGGTGCCCCCTGAAAAAATTGGCAGAGCAAAAAAAAGAGAAAAGGGAGAAGAAAAAAAAAGACAGAAGAAAAGAAAGAAGAGGAAATAAGAGGAGGAAGACGAGTGAATAAAATAATTTGAGGGGAAGACTTTCCAAAAAAAATCTTTCATGTTACCATAAAAGATTTTTGCTTGTGCTTCGCGCCAGAATTACCTGTTCGATGAGATTCATATCTTGCTCATTATAGGCTGATATAGAGCAAGTTTTGAAGTCAATATACAAATCATAATTTAGCTCGGACATCGAGCTTTCATTATTTTTTTTTCATTTACAAATTAAAGTGCTCTGTAAAATGTCTGTTTTATGGTCTACATATTTGCATTTTTAGCTCACTCTGCGTGGTCACATTGTTTGATTTGCCAAGTTCTCATTGTCTACGTGTATTCCATAATGTTCAATTAAACAAATGTATTCAGAATGCCCAGACTCTAGGTCTAAATCTAAACATGCGCGATAGCCTGCATGTTCTTTATTTAAAATGTACTTAAATTATCCAGTTTCACATTAAAATATCAAAATTGTCTGCTCACGCTTCACGATCGCATAATTAATACCAATTAACTAAATCCTATTTATGATTTACAAAATATGAATAGATTGTCCCGCTTTTAGGTCTAAAATCTCATTTTTTTTTCCTGTTTAGTTACATACCTACCCATTTATCTATACAAAAAGTGCTTAGAATTAATTTTTTAGGTCGGAATGTCAAAAAGTTTTGCTCACGCTTCGCGCTCGCATTATTAAAATATATACCGTCTTCGTGGGTGTGTGTGTATTTGAGTTTTGTCAGACGTGTATCAATCAGATATGATTATTTACATCTGGGACCGACCTTTAACGTCACCATCCGAAAGACGTGACCAGAGCTCGAACCTCGAGCTTCTGCATCAATTTGTAACTTCCCCACAGCTTGGATTACAGGCGCACGCCACAACGCCCAGTTGTGGCGATATGCAGTTATGGGTAACTGCAAGCAGTCCTTACAGGTCCCTTTTCGATATTGCTAGAACAGTTTATAAAAAATTCTGCTCGCGCTTGGCGTTCGCAGTAACCATCTAGTTACATATGAATCTTATTCATGATCAAACATAACATTGCTCAGAATATAACATTTTCAGGACACTTACATGCGAGCGCGAAAGGCTTATGAGATTATTTCATGTTTATGTTGTTTAATAAGAATAAAACTAAGAAGTGACTGATCAGGGAAAATATAGGTGAAGATATTTTCGGGCACCGTCCCCTATTGGCGAAAGTGGGATCCGCCCTTATGACATATACACACACACCGCAAAAAATTGTGCCTCCCCCCCCCCCTGAAAAAGCAAGGACCGCCCAGTGCCCCCAAGAAAAAAATCCTAGCTACGCCACTGTATCCTTTCAGTGATTACCAAGCCGATTCTTAAAGGTGATTAAAGAAGGTGCTGAAAGCACATTTTTTGGTTGACTGTTCCAAGAACTAATAACTCGATTTGAAAAGAAGAACTTCCTTACATCAAGCCTTGCATACTGCTTCTAAAGTTTCTGGGAATGTCCTCTAGTCCTCCCTTCCTTACTTCATACAAGCAGATCTATGCTAGTGACAAAGACACCATGCATAAACTTATAAACATCTATCATATCTCCTCTTCTACGTCTATGAGATTGTAAACAAAAATATTTCGGAAGGAAAATAACAGTTTATTAAGTATGAATATCGTAAATTTTCAATGTTTCGAAACAATCAAATATAGGATCAGTATGGGCGAGATAATGAGAGCGATAGCAAGATGAATCTGGCCTATTTGCTCATTAGCATTTATGGTACCTGCAGTCTGTCTGGGTATTGTCTAGAGGGTAAATTTCCGGGGGGTGTAACAGTCCCTGGCGGTAAAAATATAGGGCATTTTCCTCGAAGTAGTTATCAGGGGGCGATTGCCTTTTTGGGGGTTATTTTTTATAGATTTTTTTTATAGATCTCGTGTCATTTGACCTTTTCTAGACCTCTCGATGACATTTTATCTCATTTTATCCTGATCATAATTTTACACACACCACGGACTATATCAGACCCGCTGACTATCGGGGTGTCCCCGTTTACATACCCTATAAATTGACATTGCAACAGAAATATAGTTTGTTACATTAATTTTGTTACTTGCTATCTTACGTATATACCATGATTGACCAATCTTTCAAAACCACCCTTTTTGTTTAAAATCGATGTTTTAATGCCCTTAACGAGTCCTCGTGCGGCCCGCGCCTAAAACTGAAAACACCCCTTTAAACGCATTTTTTTTTTTTGGGGGGTTACGCATGACTGGCCTTTCCCCCGGATTACCTCTGCCATTCTTACCTCTGCCATTTTTACCTGGCACACGAAAAACAGGAGTATTTGGAGTATTTATATTACGACACCGGTCATGGCGCCCCCAATGTTAGTCCTGAGAAATACATTATAGGGCACACATGAGTATTACAGACCCTCATTTACTCACGTGTTATATCATAGCTCATCAAAATATCATTAAAAATCAATCCCTCGATAGATTTTTCTTTAATTCACTGACATAAGACACAATTAACAGTACATTAAGACTTGATATGTTAATCAGGTACTTGCCCAGCTCAATCAAAAGTTAAATGGCCTGAAATAAGACTAACCATAATTTCGGCCCGGTCATTGCCAGAAAACCCAGAACTACATCGTGGGTAATAATAATTAAAATGAAATACAAAAATGCAGTCTAGCCTCCCCCAAACGCCTTAATTATGAAAGAGTATGAACATAGCATTATCTCTATCGTTGTTTTTTATATACAAACATTTGATCTATTTTTAATGAATTATTTTAATCAATAAAGTCATGTGATCTTTACTTGCGCCTGTCCGGCATGCTTTGCGCGCAGATGAATTACTCTCATGTGCCCATTACATACAACATGTACAATAACGTTTTATTCAGCTATGGGACAGAACTACAGTCTTCCTCGGACATTGTATACATTATATTAAGGTAAGCTCATATGTATTCTGATTTAATTTCTCAGTTGTTTATCAAAGTAACCATATAAATCATGCTTTGATTTTTTTATTACAAATACCTGCTACAGGTCCTATTGGACGGTTGATAGATATAGAAACTAAGAATAGGCCTATTCATTATCAGTGGTTATGTTCACAAAGATATAGAACTAACTGATATTGTAGTTGTACACAACAGTTTAATCGTGCAGAAATCAACTGAGTGTATTCGTTGCACCTATTCTGATCAGAAAACGCTTATGTTAGGCAGCTTACTCATAAGTTTTAATATCACTATTTTAGGCCCATACCTTCCTTGATTTTTGATGGAATGCTAATTTGTTTGCATTGTCGAAATTCTGCAGTGCCGTAGTGCCGAACCGCGTTTGAACTTCCGTGGCTTATCAAACATGTAGTGTTATTTGCATGGTTTATATTTACTATTCCGTTTTATGGAGAAATGTACGTCCATTTCAGGACGTTGGTTTCATCGAATAGGGTACGGGTTAAACCTGATGCCAGTTTTTATCCCTAGATGACCACACACGGAGGTGTTAAAATTACACACAGGGATTGCAATTAAAGTACATGTGTTAAAGGGAGAACCAAATGTGTTGTCACAACGCCATAGGTGTTGAACCAAGATCATTTTGACACGAGAGTATACACTATAATACCACCTGTGGTTCTCTATATGTACATAGATATTAACACAACAGTGCTTGCTGAATACCATGCATTCTATTATCCAAATTAACGTTTAAGCCTATTTCATAGCGTTGGTTTTACACACAACAATGGGTCCATGTTCTCATTCATCGCATCCACCGGCATGACAATTTGAGCAAACAAAAGCCTGCTATTCATATTTCCATAATGCACTCAACAATACATGAAATATCCTGTAAAGTATAGACCTATGTATTCATATGCGAGAGAGAGGGGGAATGAGGGTGAGTGTGTGTGTATATATACAATACCCCCCAAGACTTGGTGTTAAAAGTAAACCCTATGTTACATTGATCAACTCACATAACCTGTGTTACATTTATGGTGTCATTTCAGTTCCCATGGTGGTGCTTTGGTATAGCATATTGGGCACCGTGTTATGTTAAAAGGTAGACAGCTAGAGTGTAATTTTAACACATTTGGGTGTGATTCTTTATTAACCTCGACGCCACACAATTAAATTAAAACAATATTGCCTATTAGCATTTGGAGAGAACCAGCTGTAAGTGAGAATTGCCAGACAAATAATAATAAACTCTTCCTCATGATGATCGCAGTTCGGTATTTTTTCATGAACAGCTAAAACAGACGGATTCATCAACGAGTTTCCACAATTTTCCTGTGCACGGAAATGAACGCTTCCTGTCTGCATGTACCCTGGTCTAATTATCTGACGTCACCCTTTAAAGACCAAGACACCCCCTCACACACACACACACACAAAAATAGATTTGAATCAAGACGGAGAGAAAAAATGATTGAGGATAACTTTGAAAGTGACATCATCAAGTCGAATGTCAAATTATATGGTGGTAAAATAAATGTAAAATTTCCTAAATAGTTATCTGCACATCCTAGTCGGTACACGCAGTCAATGAGGGAACCGAACATGTCAGTATATTGTTTTATAATTTCTATGATTTCTTTATCTCTTTCCTTTAATATTCATCATTGTTTTTAGAGCCCTTTAACTTTGAAACATGGCTTCGTCTTCACCAATGCCACAGTGGGAGAGGTATGTATATTTTCATGTAAATTCAAATATAGATAAGCTATAATTTTTCATTCGTTTACTGATGATGATAATATATGTACAACAACACCTAAAATAATGATAATGATGAAAATTCAGTAATAATGATGAGAATGATAACAATAATTGATTGATTGATTGATTAATTGATCATTTATTCCATTCTCATAAAAAATATTTACACAATTATTACAAACAATGCATATGTATATAAAAATAAATTAATAATAACAATAAAGATAATAAAACAACCTTAATTCCGGGCCTTCATCATAATCATAATAATATGTATCAATATCGGATGAAAACTTACGTTATTCCTATTTCGATCAGTAACTACTAATAATACATGATTGCAGTAATCATGAATATACATTGATTACCTATTTCAGTTTTAAGATCCCCTTTTGCTCTAACATATTTGTAACGAGGAAAGCACAATACGGTTGTATTTTTTTATGTTTAAAAATATTGGAGACGTTATCTCCTTATGGTTACGACAGCATACATGCTTTTCTTTTATCAAAATAACACAAAATTTTATGATTAGTTTTTGCTGGTAGGTTTTTACTTTTGTCTATTTATCCAAGCATGTGGACCCGGCTTGCTCTTTTACAAATCACTCAATGGTATCAAGTTTCACATGGAAGCTGACCATGGGTTATTACAACATTTGATACCTTTGCAGATACTCAAAACTGGGCCCCATCTTACAAAGAATTCCCATTGATCCAATCAATCACAACTATGGAAAGCCAGCAACGTCAACATCTATTATGCATGTTTTTTTTCAAAATATTTTCTAACTACGATGTATATTCATACATTCATTGTTTTCTTGAAAATCCAGTTTGCTTCTCTTTGTTTACAAAGGACATTGTTCAAATTTCTTGTAGAAAATAATCATTATGACAATGATGGATTTCCATAGAATTGAGATTGACCGGTCAGTTCTAACTCTTTGTAAGACGGGACCAATGCATACAGCGATTTATAATTTATGCATTTTGCACTATGAAATGTTTTTTGCTTGATTTACCAAAGGGGCTGGGAGATATGAAAAATGCACCCCAGTATGGATCAGTCTATTTAAAGTATAAAATGCTAGAATTACATATCAAATGACTCAATTTTTATTAGGGTCTTAGGGGCACTCCACCGTGCTCTGCCGGGGTGTGCATTTGTCCGGATGTGGAAGGGAAGATTGGTGACGTCATACTTCGGTGCTCAAACGATAATGTATATGAAAAAAATTCCTCCCCATATCACCCATAACATAATTACAATATATAAATTGCCCAAATTTAACTTGCGTTTATGAGCTATAAAAATAAAAAATAATGCTGTAAACTAGCGATTTAATTGTTTTGGAGTATTATGTGCAATCAATACGGAGGTCACACTTATTTTCTTTATTACATCTTTGTATGCACCATCTTTTATTTCTTTTTAGTCACCCCCCCCCCCCCCTTCTCAATTGCTTTAGCTCTTGTTTTTCTTCTTCTTCAACAGTAGCTTTCCATTACAATTCCATGTTGTTTTTAACTGTTTTTTTCAACTCCTGGTAATTACGGTAATTACAATAATGTACTGTATTTTATATACTATTTTGTTATTGTACTCTATGTTATATATGGTAGCCCTATTCGTTCTGTTTACTCAAATTTGTCCTGGGTGCTCTTCCATATACGTTTATATTTATTCCCTTTTTTACGATTTAAATTAATTGATGACTTACTTCTACCATCATTATTGTCAATATTCGTTAAAATGTACCCAACATCATTGTGGACGATTTGTAGGTGTTCGAGCTCAGTCTTGCTTTAGCATAGAATGGCAACGATAAAATTTGATTATACTAAAAGTTAATCACAATAGTTGTCAATCTTTGTGGAAAACACCTCCAATGTGTATGATACGGAAGTATTTGTAGTCATTCTAATAGATTCCCAACATTACATATGAAGTAATTAGATTATTCTTACAATGATTTTCAATATTATTATACGTATTCCACAGGTCGGACGATTCATAAGTATTTTAAGTCAGTGATGTCAGTCTTTAATATTTCAGGAGTAAAATGCCAACATTAAATGCAATAATTCAAGTACTCATCATAATAATTTACATATTGAAAAAAAAATCCCGGCCAATATGGACCATTTCCCAGTATTGGGTATCAATCCAATAGAATAGGCCTATATACGAACATTATATTTAAAATGATTCACTTATTCCAGTCACAATGGTTTCCAATATTTGCTGGAATGATACCCCAGGTCTTTAGGGCTCAAGTGTTTGAGACCAGTCTTGCTTCTGTAGAGAATGGCAGCCTTAAAAATGAACTCGTGTCAACGATATATAGTACTTTAACAAATGATTTTCAATATTTGTTCATTTTATTTCATAAGCTCTCAAGACCCAAATGACGATGATCTCAGGGACCTTGAGTTGGTGGAACTAGCGTCTAAGCTGTACCCTGAGGATTATTATAAGCTGGGACTGAGACTAGGTTTCCAAGACTCCAAACTCAGCCACTTTAAACATGACAATCCGAACAACATTGAGGGCGCACTGACAACGATGCTGATACGTTGGCGAAAGAATCAGAGCGGGAAACCTGCCGCAATCAGAAAACGACTAGCAGACGCTTTCAAACACGTACAACGCGTTGATCTGTCCCAGGAAGTTTATATACAAGGTATGAGGACCTCAATCAGCATGTGCTCTCTCTTTCCTTGATAGGATTACAATTAAAAGGGATATTCCATTTTATCCAAGGCGAATGGATATGATGGCGTCCCCCAAGACTATGCAGTCGTCCCTGCTTAACAAAGGTTTGTAGAAAACCTGGCCCAGCTGCCCAAATGCAGGTAGCATTTCATTAGAACGAAACATACAGATTTTTTTTTTTTTAAAGAAGCAAATGCTATTTAATCGGTTGAAAACCAAGTGTGTTTGATTTTTTAGAGATGCGTTAGATTGTAACTATATCTGTCAAAACGCCATGTACCTCTAACATAATGTACATCTGGGGCCCGTTTCATACAGGACTTGCAGCTGTTGTAACTTTGTCATAATGGCAACTACCATGGTAACAGGGATCAGCAGCCAATCAGAATCAAGGTTACCATGGTAGTTGCCATAATGGCAAATGGCAAAGTTACAACAGTTGCAAGTTCTTTATGAGACGGGCCCCAGATTACTCCTAGCAGGCGCGTATCCAGCATGAGATCCTTAAAAGCATTTCATGGGCCCAATTGTCTGGGGACGATAGTGACTCTATTATGCTTGTGCATGGGCCCATACATTGCTTTGCAATAGTTGATGCTGGATGCGCTAGTGACTCCAAGTCAAACTCACTTCTATTCTGTATCCGATATCTCGATTGGGTCGAGATTCATCAAAAGTAGATGTTGACGTAGGCCAACCACCATATAGACACCCGGTTAAAAAAAGATACCACATCCACCCAAGCATAGAATACAAACTAACTTTTTATTTTTTTTTTCCGATAAATGCATTTCTGGATTTAACTGTCAAATTATATTTGAATCTGTTAATGCACAAGATAGCTATAAAAAATAATGAGGGTCATTATCGACTGTCTTATTTGCATGTAACTGACTGGTTCATATAACTAGTAAAACTTTAACATGTCATAATTTTCTTATTTCATATCCGATTTTCATTTGTACATTTTCAGCGTTATATACTTGTCGGATATTTCTCTATTGATTAAATAAACATTTTTCTTGGGTGCCGGTGGACTTGACTTGATCTCATTTTTACTCTTTTCACAGAGGATGTTCTCGAGGAATTTAAAGATATCAATTTGACCGACAGTACCGATGGTGGCATCGCTGAATGGCACTTGGTAAAAACAATTGATCTTCCAACCGATAAAGCAGAGTGGTTCAAAGCATGTTTGGCGTTACCCGGGAACTGCGTGGCTGTTGGATACAGATCCGGCGGCATCGATATCATCAACATCGACACTGAAAAGCGGGAAAGGATTCTAGACCACCTGAAAATCAGAAGCCTCACGCGGTTGAGCGATGGGACCTTGGTGATCTGCAACGACGATGTGAAGTCGGTCAAGATATATACATGCAAATACCGCGGAAGGCAGTCGGTGGCCAGGCCCTTGTACGCACTGCGGATTTCTGGTACTCACCGATCGCTGAGCATCGACCCACAGGATAACATATACATCGGACTACGTGGATTTAAAGAAATCGAGGTGGTGGACCCTGTTAGTGGGGCACGAACCAGGACCATTAAAACGGCCGTGGATCCATGGAGCATCGCCTTGATGCGGACAGGCAACATAGCTGTCACCAACTCGTTGAGAGGAAACGAAGACGCAGTCAGTGTCCTTGATCCTGGCGGGGACATCGTCAGTAGGATGCCCGGGGTAAAGGACGCCAGACAGTTCATCACAGTCGATTCGCGGGACAGCATATACGTGGCGATCAAGACAAAGAACGGGCATGTGAAGATTAGAAAGTATACTGGCCATGCAGTTGAGGTCGTCACCGAAGGCTTGGACTCGGTTACTAAGCCACGTGAATGGATTCAACTGACATGTATATCCCCAACTCAACTCGTGATGTGTGACGCTAAATCAATGTTTGTATTTCAAAAGTACTGATGGCGACTATACAGTGAATTCAACAAAAAGAAAACAAAACTTCACGTAATTTGTCACAACTTCACAAGTGCATTTTAATGACATCAATTTAATGACTTTCGTGGTCAACATTATAGCACACAGCAAATGTATTGAAAATGCAAGTCAAATCACAATGAAAAGCTAAGAGGGCTACTGTATGTCGAAAATTAATGAATTGTGACAGCTGGGGAGCGTTTCATGAAAGGACTTGTCGGACGTTTTATCCGACAGTTACCATAGTAACAGTACCTCTCAGCCAATCAACATCAGAGAAAGATGTCAGATCTGACAACTTGTCGGATGAAAATGTTGATGAAACACTCCCCTGATCGTCGGTAAGATTCGGAGCTGCCGAGAAAAATGTAAATATGTCAATGTCATTTGTATAGAGTCACAGACGACAGTACTGTGTTAATACCCCGACTTTCGACCAAGAATGCTTTTTGATGGAAGGGTTTTTGTCAATAGATTTTCTACGTTCCAGAAAGCGTCTCCGTAGTGGCTGCGCAAACTCTTTATTTACAGGGCTGTAAACAAACAGCATCTGGGGCATGTAGGAGAAAGAGTTGCATTTAAATACATTTCAAGCAATCAAATATAGGCCAAAATATACGCATATGGTTGGTTGGGAATCAATTTGCATTTGGTTTTTATAGTTACATTTGATTACAACTCTGTTTGCAACTGGTCGCTGATGATGTTTCATATCATTGCGAGCATTTGATTTAAATAATGGAGTTAATAAGATGAAAGATATGCATGTTTGAATTGCAGTGATCAAGTCAAGTATCATACCAGGTGGGTGTTTCATAAAGCTGTTCGTTAAGTTACGAACGACTTTACGCATGACTGGAACATGTTCTTAGGTTATAACGCAATTACATAGGGATAACACATACATGTACATGTAGCATAAGAAAGGATCACCAGTCGTGCGTAAAGTCATTCGTATCTTACGAACAGTTTTATGAAACACCCACCTGCAGTCTTTGGAATTCAATTACTAGTGGGGTAGGACCTGGGGGGTGTTTCACAAAGATTTAAGTATGACTTAGAGTCGCACTTAAATACCGGGTTGCGTACGGTATGAAAGGCTTGACCGCATTGGTCAGATCCTGTCATGAGGACGCGCACTACTGCGTATCTATCAATAAGATCGCGCGTTGCATATCTTGTACGCGTCGGCATTTAAGTGCGACTTAAGTCATACTTAAATCTTTGTGAAACACCCCCAAAAATATTAGGAATTTTTCGTTCAGCGATGTACGGATAATTCATAAAATGGGTAAATGCATTGTTAAGTGCCCATCATGACAAAGAACAACGAAAAGGTCTTTGTCGAGAATTAATTAAGAGCACTTTCCTCAAGCGTTAAACTAATGGTTTGATTTAACAATTTTCGACGAAGACTGCTTTGCTGTTTCTTGTCATGAGGAGCATCTGTTAAGTTCAAGCCTATTTCATTTCTCAACCCAATGATACAACAGAGGAAATAATTACACAGCTATAAAATGATATCCATACAAATCAATACAAATAAACATACATTGCAAGCAATATGACTATACAAAAAAAGTAAATAAATGGTTATGGTAAACACTAATAACGTGATAACCATATCACCCAATAACAATATATACAATGGAAATGGAACGAAATGTATTCTCGAAAAAAAAATTTGCAAGGCTACCTTTATAACTCTTTTTTTCAATAAAATAAAGTTGAGTAAATGGAAGGATCCACTAAAAAGCAGGGCTTGTTGAGCGTGGATCCCTCAAAGGATTGATCAAAGATTCGTAGGTACAGGTATAAAAGGGAACATTAGAATGAGAGAGAGAAAAAAAGGAATAAGGTTGATGTGATGGTCTTGAATCCTCCATTCGTTGCTGAGCGAAAAATCCGTAATGAGAGAATAAAAACCTATCATCAGGAGAGAAAAGTCCAGATTACAGTTAAAAGACAAAATGTATCATACGGTATATTGTTCTGAATATTTTGAAATAGCCCAGATTTTCACCATTCAAAAGCTTCCCATGAAAAAAAAATCAATATCAGACGGCTTATTTCGAAAGGGTGGGTGCTGTCGCGTTAGGGTGCGTCAACGCGAACGCGAAGATTCGTCCAAAGCCCCCCCCCCCCCCGGTTTGGCCGAAAGGGTGCGTTGGGAGCGCCACGTCGCGTCGCGTTCACTGGAACTCGCCCTTTCGTCCAAAGCCCCCCCCCCCCCGGTTTGGACGAAAGGGTGTGTTTAACAATAATGAATAAATAAATAAAAATATTTATAAGAAAGCTGAACAAACAAAAAAGACAAGTGACATGTGAAATTTGCATAGGAACATAAATCATCATATGGCACAAACATTCTTTTTAAGGTAAAAACAAAGACGGCATGCTGCATGAGGATTTTTCGGTGGAAACGTTTTATGGTGTAATATTGATACATGTAAAAATTATGACTGATTTCAAGGTTCTTTAAAATAAAAAAAGTAACTTACCTTCAATTTTATACTTTGCAGGTGTGTATTTATTACAAAGGAAAACATTCGTATACCTGGAGATATTTGGTGTCCCCCAAATTATAAAACTTACGGCAGATGTGTCCTGGAAGGGCAAGGCCAAAATTGATGTCGGGTCAGCATTCACAACGTTTAACTCTTCAGACCCTACCTTACTATATTTTACACTTGAGACCCTGCCTCAGTATATGTTGTGAGATGTATCTGTTGTGTATGTGTGTGTGTTGTGTGTATAATAATAATAATAATAATATGTGCGTGTTGTTTGTATAATAATAATAAGAAGAATACTTATAATAATAAAAATAATAATAATAATAATAATACTTATAATAATGATAATAATAATAGTTTTCACCCCAAAGAGTGAATTTATGGAAATGAATTTGGAGTGAAAAATTGGCGCCAAGTGGCTTATTGCAAGGGTGGGTATCTGATTTTATTATCATTATTATTGTTATTATCATTATTATTATTATTATTATCGTTATTATTCTTAGTTGAACTTTTCTTTCTTTTCCTCAAATTGTCAATGCTTTAAATGATTGAAATCCACTATTTTACGTGCAAATTGGCAATGTTTGACAAAATACCTTATATTCAGCTTTCTTATAAATATTTGTATTTATTTATTCATTATTATTAAACACACCCTTTCGTCCAAACCGGAGGGCTTTGGACGAAAGGGCGCGTTCCAGTGAACGCGACGCGACGTGGCGCTCCCAACGCACCCTTTCGGCCAAACCGGGGGGGGGGGGGGCTTTGGACGAGTCTTCGCGTTCGCGTTGACGCACCCTAACGCGACAGCACCCACCCTTTCGACATAAGCCATATCAGACGTCCAAATTGTTATTTGCTAACTCCAACTGACGTCTGATTTTTAGTTATCTTTTTTTTTCCAAACGTAGCTCGGAATTGAAACGACCGTTAAGAAGAACCGGAAGTTTACTCAAAATTGCATCGTTATATCGTCTCAACATTTCTCACTATTCCAAATTGCATTTTATGGTGAATATAACTGTTAAGGTATGTAAGTATATACAAGTACGATTAAACTATGATGTGCTTTACATCATTTCATGATACCGTGTCATTAAGACTTGTCAAACTACCAAAACCCCATTGCCTATGACAAATTAATTACCAGCGTATTAGAATTAAAGGATTTCAGATCATGTTTGAAGATCAGGTCCCAGATATCAGAATGGGAGAATTTTATATTTTAGCTAATAAAATAAAAAAAAAAAAAAGAATGGTACGTGTCGTCATTGGTTTTCTTCATTTGCATACGATCTGTCTTGTGCTAATTACTGATTTGAGAAGATTTAACCTAACTTTCAAATTTCATAATTTCTCATTTGACGTCCCATTTCGTTTGAAAATTATCGCATCGTAAAAATTCATTTTATCTTGGTTACTTGGCCACGAAATTTAGCTTTTATCATTCGTCGGCATGCAGTGGCCTCCGCTATACAGTCAGATTTTTTTTTTAATCGATTTTTTTTCTGCGTTCACAATATATTGTCAAAAATATTTACATTGCTTGCAATATACAGAATAATGAATGATGTATACAATATAATCATGATATATAATCAGCAAAAAATGGTATGAGCATTTTTTTTTTTACGAATGCAAGCTTCCGTGTTTAATATAATCTTAAATTTACCATATTGCCATTCATACAAACACTAAAATACATCAATTAATCGTCTTAAATATTTGAATGAATAAAAATTGTGCAATTAAATATCACACATATTTACCAAAATGGGAATTGTGAACTATGCCTTTAAGAATATATATAATGTGCGTATTATATTGAGCCACTAATATTTTTAAAATTAAGTAATTTGATAGCATTATGTGTGTGCTATAATCTGGAAACTAGTGATCAATATATATGTTGTATATGATGATCACACTGATGATACTAATTCGTCCAATCTTGATAATGCAAAAAATTATGAATTTTTACATGAATGTGAATAGTGAATATAAAACATTTACACAAAACAAATGAGCGTACTATTTACAATATTGTCAAAAATTATTTACAGAGCACATAATTCAATCTTGAATTCTCTAATGAAAGCGGTAAACGAAAAATCTTCTTACCAATCAATAGTTGTGGTTAATTTTCTCAAATTCATATTATACAATTAATGCACATTTATGAGTGTGTTATGACGATGCAGCACACTCGAGGGTATTTACAATTATGCGAAAGCAAGAGGCGCTTGCGCCGAGTACTTTTGCATAATATTGTGAATGCCCGAGAGTTGCTCGCATCGTCACTAACATCACGAATCTTAAAATGTGCATTAATTGTTTTATAAAACGGGTCGGCAAAAAGAATTTTTCATGGAAATCTTGTTCAAATCCCTCCAACTTGTGTACGATCGCACAGACGAAGAGATCACAAGACTATTATGACATCACAGGCGTATCTACTATGCGCGCCTAAGTAAGCGCATCAAAATCCTAGCCAGCCTCTTTTACTGAACGCGTATCAGTTTTTACGTGCTATTGGAACTAATGCTGCACAAAAATTGCATAGTGCTGCACAAAAAATGCACAGTGCTGCACGAAAAATGCACGACTGGAAGGTTGCGCATAATTAAAGCATGAACACGTGACTTGAATACGCACTCACCATTGGCTACATCCTTGAACCCGTTTTATAAATAGAAATGTAGCATATCGGAATCGTTTTTAACGTCCCTGTAGTAACAACCACAAAAATTGTGTCAAGAGAGTAATATTTAGAAATGTTTTGAAGTAATAAATTATAGATGTTTGCGTTGTTGTCTTTCCATAGTTGCGATTAATTTTTATTATTATTACTATTTTATTTGGCATTCAAAAGACAAAGAATACAAACAGATCAAAGACAAGATCAATCAAACTTGTACATGATAGAGAAAATAGGACCTGGATGAGAGTTGGAGAGGCTGCCTGGGTATGGAAAAGGCTAACTTAATAGCCATAACCCACAGGTCTTCCTCCCCAAACCTCCCAACCCCATCCAGGTCATAACAGTAATGGTGAAAATAAAAATAAGATGAAGATATTTAGAATCGGCAAAATGCAATGGTCATTCATGTGACTTTGTCACCTCAAGTCAACCCCCACAATACTTCCCCAATCATATCATTATGTATCTACAAGCATTAGAATGATAAGCATCAAACATTAAAGCAATCGTAAATTTAAAATTGCAAATAATACTGCATCTACCATAAATAATGGGATATAGGACAATAAGAATTGATAAAACCATATAAGAGTGATCAAATGACATGATGTTGAGGCTGAAATAGGCCGGATTAAATTTAGTGTATAAATTATGAATAAACTTGCTCTTTAGTTGAAATTGGTCAATGGGGAAAATAATAAATTAAACATTATAGATAGGATTATAACATTATTAATAGGATCAATGTTTGTGAGACCATGGACCTATCACAAAATCGTAAGAGGTCCATGGTGAGACGAAGCCGTGTCTATCTTTAAAGGACAAGTCCACCCCAACAAAAACTTGATTTAAATAAAAAGAGAAAAATTCAACAAGCATAACACTGAAAATTTCATCAAAATCGGATGTAAAATAAGAAAGTTATGACATTTTGAATTTTCGCTTCATTTCATAGAACGGTTATATGAACAAGCCAGTTATATCCAAAATGAGAGAGTCGATGAACATGATGAAGTTGTCATTGTCATGTGAAATGAAGGTTCATTCCTCCCTGAACACGTGGAATTCCATTATTTTAACATTTTGTGCTTCAGGCAAGGAGGTCCTAATCATCAAATTCGTAAAAAATGAAAAATTGTATAATTCAAACAATAAAAAAAAGAAATAGTGAGTGAGTGACATCATCGACTCTCTCATTTGGATGTAACTGGCTCGTTCATATAACTATTTTGTTAAAAATAAGCAAAACTTTGAAATGTCATAACTTTTTTATTTTACATCCGATTTTGATGAGATCTTCAGCATTGTGTATGTCTGATTTTTCTCTTTTGATTCAAATCAACATTTTTCTGAAGTGGACTTGACCTTTAAGAACATCTTTACGACCTGTTACGTAATTAGCATGCTCTTCAATAAATCCCGGGCCCCGTCTTACAAAGAGTTGCGATTGATCCAACTAACCGAATCTATGTCTATGTCTACGTCTAAAATACATTTTTGTTCAAAATATTTTCTAGATATGCATGATGTATCTTCGTACATTCACTGTTTTCTTGTCAATTCAGTATATGCTTCTCTAAGTTTTCAAAGGACATTTTGCAAATTTCCTAAAGAAAAAAAATGATATAGATGGATTTCCATATACTTGAGGTTGATCGGATTAATCGTAACTGTTTGTAAGACGGGGCCTATGATACAACTGTGGAGTGGCTGGAGACTACGTGGATTAATGTTAAGCTATTATGGCTTTTTCACACAGCGACGTATGAGAGATTCAAGAAGATAAAAATATATATTGTAAAAAGCCTTTCATGACAAAAAACAAAGAAGCCTTTGTCGAATATTGGTGAATCAAACAGCAATTCATTAATTGAATGTAGACAAACGACATATTAAAGGGCCGCGGAAATGGCCAAAACCGTGTACAAAAACGTTTAAATGACCATCGGAATGTGATTTTTTGCACGGTCAGCCACAACCCCCCTCCCACTTTCAAAACCGTTCTGCGATCCCTGATAATTGCAATTTTTCGTCAGCTCTGAAACTGCTACTCTGGTTCACCAACTTTCGATAAAGACCTCCCAGCTGCTTTTATTTGTCGGGTATCTTTACTTACTCTTTTCTTGAATCCTACCTACGTCACAGAGCGAAATCTCCCTAGTCTCTCGATTAGGTACACCCTTCGGCTACAATCATGTTAAAGAAGAGGTTACACCGGTCAAATCTTTTGACGACGGATGATCTTGACGATGGTGTGTCGAAACAAGGGCTGGGCCATGGCGTACGCCATTGGGTTGACGAGGCTGTTACTGAAAGCAACCCAGCGTGTGATCTCTGACAGCCTGACTTTATTCTTGATGTAGTGGTAGAATTCTGGGAAGAAGGCGTACATGGTGACGGTCACGGCGGTTGGTAACCAGGTCACGATAAAGACAAAGACAATGAATGTCAGGGTCCGCATCGCTTTCTGTCCCTCGGCTCTTGATTCTCGTTGTGGTTTGTTTAAAATTTGGTTCTTCGATGCCGCCAACCTTTTGCCAACACGTGGCACAACTGCCGGTAGGACATTTCTAGGTTTGGCATCTTCAGTTCCTTTGTCGTTGTCGATTATGCCTCTGGATGATTCGGACTTCTCGACGTTGTTGGACATGCCTGGTAGTGCAAATATCTGATCAATAGCTGTCAACCCTTCTTCTAAACTGACTTCAGTTGCAGTGCTCGATTGTTCGTCCGTACATACGGAACCAGTAACCGAACTCTCCTTTTCATTGGTCTTTCTCTTTTTCATAAATTTCATGAGATGCTTACTGCCTATGTTCTTGACCCGGAAGTATATTCTTATGTACAAGCCAGTCATGATGACGAATGGCAAGCCGAATCGGAGGGCAAACATGAACAAGCTAGACGTGTATGTGAGGGAATAGTTGGGTCTGGAGAAACCGGAGGATGTTACAAGGTTGTTTGGTTGGATAAAGTCCCACGCCGTGGACATCATCATCCAGAGGCCAAAGGATGACACCCAGGTAAAGACATTCACTGCTGTAGCCTTGCGGATACTCTTCTTCTGGTAGTGCTGAATGGGATAGAAGGTCGCAATGTACCTGTCTATGCAGATCGTCACAACGCCACAAACGGACACACCCAGAATAGAATTCTGGAACCCCATGAAGAAAATACTCGCCACCTTGCCGAAGGGCCATCCGTCAAAAAGGTGAATCATTGACCGGATAGGCATGCAGAGGAATCCGACGGCGAAGTCCGCAATGGTCATGTTCAGGATAAAGTAGTTGGTGTACGTCCGCAGTTTCCTTTCGACATAAAATGCAGCCAGTATCAAGGAATTGGTCAGGACGGTTGATGCAGCCAGCAACACGAGGATTAAGAAGGTGACGCTGAAAACAGGTCTGTTGGCTTCTTTGGGGGTTGCGTCTGTTTCGTAAAATACATCAGTGACCTCCGTCGAGTCAGTCGTCCAGAATGAAGCGTTGAAGGTTTCCATGTCGGCACTAACTGTTAGATCAAGCAGAAAAAAAACGATGTGCAACCACGGCTTGTACCATATATTCATGTCACCTTCATTAATGAAGGGGAATCTTCAACGTGCAATGAAAATTGTAGGCTTACGCCTTACAAGAGTGGAATCAGAATGTTGTGCTCACACGACGGTTTGCCTGAACACAGCATTTTGAAGGATCTGCTGTAGGAATATACTAATTGTTGTATCAGTATTAAAGGTGCACAACCCACCTTACAAGCGACCGCCGGGAACGCCTGGTTTTGATAGAGTGCAGGGGAAGGGGATTTTTCTTCCCTTCGGATGCCCATTTCAGCCAGGTTTGAATGGTTTTTGAAAAATATTATGAATCAATTGAGTTTAAAAGAATTAAATGGACATTTTTATTTAAGGCGCCGTACATTCATATTCATATCACTGCCTTTACACATTTTGGTTTGAAACATATACCTTTCCCTGGTCAAGCAATTCAGCTGGACCCATGACATTACAGTCATTGCAATCTCCCCCCCCCCCCCCTCTAAAAAGAAAAGATCTATCGGGTAACCAAAAGAATCATTATCATACTTCTGATAGCCGCTGATAGGTTAACCATGAATTATATGAATACTCTAGCTAGAATTAATATGGAGAGCCGTTGAGAGGAATAAAATATAAACTTTTAAAGCATACTTTTGTAAAGCATTACATAACCCCAAAATGATTAGTGGTATAAAATACTTGAAATGTTAACCACATCGAAACGTGTTTGTTCGAACTGATAAATTGTATCTACAGCAACTTAAAGGCAAATGTTTTACTAAAAATTCTGGGCTATTTAGATCCATTTTTATGAAGATACTGAGCAAGTCATGAAAGGATGCTGTTAAAGGCACACAGCGTCCTTGTCGCATTTGATTCTTTACATTTGGTCCTTAAAGTCAAATTATGGAAATTAGGTTAGCTTGATATGATGATACACATTTACTTGTTAAGTCGGGTAGCTATATACCTCAGATTTCATTTGCATATAGTGCAATTTGCAAAGTAAAATTTAAAACTTGTCACTATATGCTATTCAGTGTCCACCAAATGATACATTTCCCTATGCTACATATAGACACTGTGAATACTTTAACATTTTTAAACTATATCTGAGGTATTTAGCTACCTGACTTAACAAGTAAATGTACATATTGTTTCAGGTTTTGGTCAGTTTAACTGCAACTATTTGACTTTTAGGAACAAATGTAAATATCCCTATGCTACACGGACATGGTGTCCAGCGTTATACACTGTTTTGCTAAATAACTTAATGAAAAGTTAAGCTAAATGGCCAAAAAGTTCGAGTAAAATGTATGGTCTTAAACTCTCAATACAAATAATGTAAAGCCTACAAACAATAAGTATATTGAGTTATAATAATATAATATAGGGTATTTATATTGCGCACATATCCACCTTGTTAGGTGCTCAAGGCGCTCCTATATTACCCGGCTAAGCTAGGCGTTCATAGCGCACGCAGCTTTTTAAGGAATTACTTCCTACCGGTACCCATTTACCTCACTTGGGTTGCGTGCAGTACATTGTGGATCAGTTACTTGCTGAAGGAAATTACGCCATGGCTGGGATTCGAACCCGCGACCCTCTGTTTCAAAGTCCGAAGACTAATCCACTGGGCCACAACGCTCCAGTTATGCTGAAATGTCACAATTTGTGTCCGAATTTCATGGAAAGACCTACATGTTTTCTCTGTCTTTGTCGGCTACAACGTATATACTTTTCGAAACAGAACGAAACACGCATCAAAACCCGAATATATTGTAAGACCAAGCGCTCGTTCCTTTCTCAGCCCCCCCCCCCCCATTCTGCATCTGCACTTTTAATCTCACATTAAAATAAATTATCAAATATATATAATTTGTAATGGTGACCCCTACAACCTTCTGATTTTTTTTTTATTGAAAATACATTCATGTTCACATGTTTTATTGTTAAATGTTTTGTTATGTACTATGTATTTTCTTTGCTGTTCTGTATTTGAAAAAGTTGCAGAAACAATAAATTAAATGATAGATTTGATTTGATTTGACTTTATTTTACATATTTCACAAGTACAAACAAAATTATGAAAACTATATCAGAGAACTTATGAGAATACAAGTCAGACAAGGCATAACAATTAATTCAAATTAAAGAAAATAGCGATTTTGAATTAAAGACAATTTAAAGGAGTGAAATATGAGGGAACCTGCATAAAAAAGCAAGGCTTGTTAAGTCTGCAGGATCCAGAAAAAAAATCGGTCTTAATGAGGAGAGGACAGGTAAGAAATTGATTATAACAAAGTAATGCCAAAATGTGACGATTGTGTAAGGTATACAAAAAAATAATGAAATAAATAAATAAAAAAGAGTCCGCCACTCTATGACTATATTATTTATTACTCATTACTCAGCCAGAAATGAAATGAGAAATATGCCATACTCAGCCAAAAATGAAATGAGAAATATGCCATACGGCTCTTCGTAAGTCAATCGTCAAGTCATATACTGTGCGAATTGTTTTGGAACTACGTAGTCATTTCTTCCTTTAACACAAGATACCACTAGTCCGATCAGTTGTACCTTGCTGACTATATTTTTTTAAAGTTGTTTTACTTAATTGGTATTGCAGTGACAATTGCGCCCCATCATTAGTCAAACAAAATATAATTCATCTTTCAGCAATAATCCCGCAAGAATATTAGATAATCACTAAATAATTTGCAATGTTCATGGAATTCAATTTTGTATGCATAGTTTGTAAAGTAAAAATAAAACAAGAATCAAATAAGATCAATAAAAATTTGAATTATTGTCAAGATACCAATTTAAAAATATATCACCACTGTCCGTTTGAATGGAGATAAAAACTAAAGAGTGTTCAGTAGAATTAATACCAAAACCTAGCATCGATTATACAAGTTTAAAATGTTATTAACGCTTAAAACATCGTATTTCAGATATTTATCGTAATTAGAGTAAAATGTCAACTTACCTGCGTAGGCTTAGCTTTATATCGATATATAAACTTCAAAATTGTTAAAACGCAATGAGATACAGGCTACACCACAAGGACTGTTGCGCTATTGAATGTGGAAAGCAGTTCTCCAAGCCATCTGCACCTCCAACATCATCTTATATACAGTGGTGGTTCCAAGATGGGGTTTTATAAACTGTTCGCACAGTTCATTACGCATCACTTTATGCACGACTGGAACAAAATATTCTAATTAATATGCTGCCCATCATGATATGAATGAAGTAAATCATTTAGAACAGAAAGGATTGCTGCTACAAAGTCATTCGAAACTTACGAACAGTTTAACTTAACTTTTTTTGTAATATCCTTCTTTTGAAAATCCGTCTTACGCATGAACCTCACCCACGCACAATACACGCGCGCGCATGTGCACCCTCCCCTACCCACACACGCAGAACCAACTCACCGTGAGCAAGGTGAAGAGACAGGCTGTAATCCATAAACACTATGAAAGGATTATCCATTCTCTACAGGAGTTATTTGATGTCACCCTCCGGTGATGCTTATTTTAATATCCCTCCGTCTGAACTAAGTCAATCAAGACGATTCCTCGAGAAAGCAACCTACCTCAAACAGTGCATACTTATTCACGTTTTTACTTTAAATAAACGGGTGATCGCTTATCGATTCTTTATTCTCACTTTTTAAAGGGGAAGTTCACCCTGACAAAAAGTTTATTGTAAAAATAGCAGAAAAATTAATGAAAAATATTGCCGAAGGTTTGGGAAAAATTCATCAAATAATCAAAAAGTTATTAGAATTTCAATTATTTGATTTGTGACGTCATATGCGAGCAGCATTCCTACATAGCGAATGGTAAAAAATCAATGAAATGTCATTTTCTCAGAAAATTGTAAATGGTTTTCACTGTAACTTTTGTATATCAATAGACAAATCGTTTCACACCCGATCATGAATAGAAAACAAAATTTAGTCATCAGGAACCATACAGAATTTGAAATTTATGCATTTTATATTACATAACACATGGGACAGCTGCTCGTTTATGACGTCACAAATCCAAAACTTTGAACTCTAATAACTTTCTTACTCTTTAACGGATTTTCCTCAAACCTTCACCAATATTTTTTACTATTTTTTCTGCTATTTTTACAAGAAAGTTTTCTTCAGGGTGAACTTCCCCTTTAAGAAATTTCGGTTTTTCTGTATTTTTCTCTCAAGGTTGATGGGGGGTCCATGTAAATGCACTTGGAGGATTTTTTTTTACTTAAATGTTTGTCAGAAAACTTTTAGCAAAGATTTTATTCTGATTTTTTTTAAAGGTGGTTTAAGCAGAAACAGAAAGAAATGTGCATGTAATACGGACACCTGTGACCAAATCTTTTAAATCAAGAAAGCTTGAAGGTATACTCCGATTCCAAGCTGAAAATAATGTGATTTGAAAAGACAAAGTAAAATCAGATAAAAGTAAAATCAAATATTTAACCGAAATCGGACAAAGAAATACAAAGTTATGTAATTAATTTCCATATGTGTGTTAAAACAGTTCTTTGCATGTCCTCATGAATATTTGAAATTGTATTTACTCAATTTTTTTCCATTAAGATTTTTTAATGTAGTGATGACTGATTTGATGCCTAAAATATACGCTGCTGCAACTGCAAGTGCCGTGGCCGAGTGGTCTAAGGCGCCTGACTATACATGGAAAGTCTGGGGTTCGATCCCCAGCCGCGGCACCTATGTGAGTAAAGCCAGCCTGACACTTGCACGATTTTGTGTCACGCATTGGCACGACTCAAGTCGTGCCAATGCGCAAACTAGTCGTGAACTGGCGTGAAGTGTGCGTAAACACGCCGTGACTGCGTGCCATGTCGGGACGAGAATTTTGAAATGTTCAAAATTTTGGTCACGACAAAATTTATCGACCGGGTCGTGAACTATGCGCAAACTGTTCGTGAACTCGGGACGATGTGGGAGGATGCGTGCCAGTGCGTGGCAGTGCGCGCCATGCCACGACTAACACGAATAGTTCACGAACAGGTCGAGTTCACGAATAGTTCAGCACGACACCATTCGGATTGCACAAACTCGCCGTGCCAATGCGGGAAGTGCGTAAACTATGCGCAAACTGCGTGAACTCGTCGTTCCAGTTCGTGTCAATGTGGACACTGATGGGCATGCATTCGTGAACTATTCGTGAACTCGTCGTGAACTTGTCGTGAACTGTGCGTGAACAAGTCGTAAACAGTGCGGGAGCCTCACAGTTCGTGCCCCAAAATGGTACGACTTGCCACGACAAAATCGTAAGTCGTGCAAGTGTCAGCCTGGCATAAGACATTTAATCGACAATGCTCGTTTATTCGTGAGCAAGGTATCTAATTGACAGTGCTCTTTTTTTCTTGCATTCAAATTAATGAAAATGCTATACGCATTCTTGGTAACTATTGGGGGCACTTGTTAAAAAATTACTTTGCTACAAGGGATATCATGATATTATGATTATGATTTCGTGTAATGAAATAAGAAAGAAGAAAATGGGGACATGACATCATCAGCCCATCGTGAATATTTATCAAGGTACGCACATATTAACTGTTTTCACAAAATAATGCTAAAATTTAAAGGTCAATAACTTCGTCATTTGTTATCCGATTTTAATGAAATTTTCAACATTTTGCTTGATGAATTTTACTCTTTTTATTCAGATGTAATTATTTTCAGCCCGGAGTACCCCTTTGATTTAAAATTTGATACAAAAGAAAAGTTAGATCGCTTGTACTATAACACATACTTTTTTCTCTCATTTGAGTATATATTAAAACTTTAAAAATGAATGAACATTAGATTAACCAGAACTGAATGAAGACTGTAAGCACTAAAGAACTTTAACTATGTTAACTAGAATAATAATAATAATAATAATATAGGATATTTATATTGCGCACATTTCCACCTTGTTAGGTGCTCAAGGCGCTCCTATATTACCCGGCTAAGCTAGGCGTTCATAGCGCACACAGCTTCTTACGGAATTACTTCCTACCGGTACCCATTTACCTCACCTGGGTCGAGTGCAGCACTGGCGGATCCAAGGGGTATATCGGGATCGTGGCCCACACCCTTTGAGAGCCATAATCAAAATTTATAATAATAATATGTCCATTTATATAGCGCAGTTTTTATATGCATGTACTCAACTGCGCTATGATACTTGGTATCATTACCCCGGCTGTAGCTGAGCCGCCATATTAATAGGCGCTTAAAGCGTTCAAGGAATAAATCCTACCGGGTACCCATTCACCTCACCTGGGTCGAGGTGGGCACAATGTGGATAAATTTCTTGCCGAAGGAAATTACGCCATGGCTGGGATTCGACCCCACGACCCTCTGTTTCAAAGTCTGAAGACTAATCCACCGAGCTACAACACTCCACGGATAATGTAAATATGTCATTTTTACCGAAGTGCGCCTTTTCTCCTTTGAAAGCGAGGACCTTTTATCTTTATTTTTTTTTGCTTGTCATATTTTAATCGGAAAAATGTTCCCCTCTCTTTTTGAAATCCGCCCCTGACTGGGAAGCAAAAGAAAACTTACTGCTTAACTTATCACAGAATGAGTGAAACTGAAAAAACAACTTCTTTCTCTGGAAGGGAACTGGGTATCATCATTCAACAGCGTTTTATATGATGATAACAAAAATACCAAGAAATTGAATTAAGACGCGCGTAGCATATTCAAAAGTTTAGTCCTTGCCCGACAGAAAGGTCGATATTCCCGCCATAATATTGATTAGAAAGAATATGAGAGACTGGTAAAAATATAATTTCTGTGTTATCAGCAAAAAAAGAGAGGAAAATATATTTTTGAAGCATTAAAAAAATAGGGTATGTTTCAATGGCACGGATGCTCAAACTTCAAAAATCAATACTGATGGCAAAGAAATAAAATCTTTCTATGGTGAAAAGTATGAAAATTGAATATTGACTCAATTTCTGTATCATATATATGCTTTCCGTGAAAAAAACCTATACACTATAACTTTTATTAAATTTTCAACGTTCTTTTTCTCTGCTGATCGCATTTAAAGAACTTTATCTGAACACGTTTTGCTAGTTCTTTTTTCTCCCTTATACTGCTTTTGTGGAAAAAAAATCAATACATTTGTGAATTAACGATTCTGCAGAATAACACAAATACAAAACCTTGAAAATAAAGGTTATATTACAAAAATACTTCTTTTGAATAGTTTCGAAATAATTATTGATCTTGACGTTAGCTTACAACTATTCCCTGAACTCGTTTTTTACCGAGTGTTGAATTATTAAGTTGCATTTGATATGTTTAGCATTCATTCTAGCCAAATATAAAAAAAGAGAAGTAAGAGGAAGGACTGGCAATTTAAAGTTCGTTGCTATGTAATGATAAAAAAATGCTTTGACATTTTTTAAATGCATGCCTGGAGTGTACACAAATGATAAAAAACACGACTCGAGATTTCTATCTAAGAAATAGATATCGATTTCCTGCAAACATAGCGAATAGCACGCCTATTAAACGTCCTTCGATTGTTGAATAATAACAAATTTATTTCATTTCTAATTTTAAACATTATTGCATGGCATAAAGCGAACTATGATACAGAATAATGAAATAAAAATGTAAGCAAAGCTCATTAATGAGGGTTCCCTTCAGTAAACTTTGATACATATTAATGCATAGTAAAAATTTAAAAAAAATTCTTTCATCATATCTTCGTTTAAATGCAAAAATAATTATAAAAGTCTTTAAGATATATTGGTCAGCCTTTTACAATATTCTCCATATTTTCCCAATTAAAAGACAATTCACAAACAAGGCAGGCTGGATAATAACAAGATATGACAAGAATTTAAGGGACACGCGAAACAAAACGTTACAAGAACATGGAATAATAAAACGTCACAAGATGAAGGCATGAGCAACATATGATTAAGAACAAGCAGGTTTACGTCCAATTCGTGCCCATTCGTCCAATTGCCAACTCGTCTACTACCATTTGGTCTATCGCCGGTTCGTCTACTCATCACATGGTCTAAGTTCATTTAATATAATGCCATTCCGTCTAATTACCACTTGGTCTAATAGCCATTTAGTCCATATACCTTTTGGTATAATTAAACTAAAGTATTTATTGTGCAAAACGAATGAAAAATGGATATTAGACCAACTGGTTATTAGAGGAAATGGTAATAGACGAAATGGTGATTAGACGTGGTGCTAATTGGACCAAATGGTTATTGGAACAAATGGTTGTTAGACGTAAATGTTGATGGACGGAATGGCATTAGACTAAATGAAGGTAGACCATGTGGTCAGTGGACGAGTTGGCAATTTACCAACAAGACAAGAAGGAATAAGACAAAGCTAAAGAAAAATACAAGAACGGACATAAAAGGATCAACAACAACAAAGAACACAAAACTGCACATACAAGGTAGATAGAATGAATATAACTAAACAAACTTTGTCATGTTTGTAGAAAGTAAACAAAAATACCCTTACTTGAAATGTTCTCGATTGTTGCCACACAAATTAAAACCACAATTGATTCGAATCATATATAAGAACATTTTTTTCGCCCTTCCATCATTACCGGAAGTTGGACTATATTCGGAAGCTACTAACTTGAAAATAATCAATGCACTTACTCAATAAAATGCAGCCTTGGACTTTTTTTCATTCCTCGGGAAGTGAGTTGTCGCATTCAGTACTGTAACATATCAAATATTGCTCAATTAAGTAGGGGGCATACGACTCCGTGTCTATTTGTGCTCTTCCGAATGTTAATTCATATTAGGGGTGGAACCAGAATTTTACAAGGCTAGGGGGGAATTTTTTTCTCCAGGAAAGATTTGACAAGCCAAATCGAGATCCTTTTGTTTACATATTCCCATTCAAAATATTGATGGTGCCTCTCAAGGGAGGAGGAGGGGGGGGGGGTTGACTGGTCGGATGTGCCCCTATATAGGCATGGATCAGCCACTATCAGTTCGAATTATATTCTCATAACTCATCTTATTAGTCATAGGCCTATATAGTTCAACTGTCAAAACAAAAAAAAAATAGTCGATTGCTTTGATTGATATCACATATAACACAAATTTTTCCTTTTTACAGAGTGAAAATAATGTTTAGAATAATTTTATCCAACACTGTTTAATATATGAACCCAGCAGTAGTTGTTTAACTGCTTTAACAACTATGCTTAAAATATATTGAGAATTGAAGGACAAGTCCACCCCAACAAAAAGTTGATTTGAATAAAAAGAAAAAAAAGATTCCAACAAGATTCCAACAAAAAGAAAAAAAAGATTCCAACGCTGAAAATTTCATCAAAATCGGATGTAAAATAAGACTAAAGTTATGACATTTTAAACTTTCGCTTAATTTCACAGTTGTATGCACATCCTGGCTGGTATTCAAATGAGGAGACTATGACGTCATCCGCTCACTATTTATTTTGTATCTTATTATATGAAATTCAGTTCTCCTCATAGTCAAGTGATACAATGATTAATTCCTCCCCGAACATAGTTCAGTCAAGTTGGTCCATATTGTCAAATCTATAAAAAAAATATTGTGTAATTCAAACAATAAAAAACAAAAGAAATATTGAGTGATGAACATCATCGACTGACTCACCTCGTTGTGCATATCACTGTTACGGTGAAAAATAAGCGAAACTTTAAAATGTAATAACATTATTTGACATCCGATGTCGATGAAATGTTCAGCACTCTGCATGCTAGTTTGATTTTTCTCTATTTATTCAAGTCCGCATTTTCCTGGGGTGGACTTGACTTTTAAAGATCAAAGCATAAACTCGTGTTTTTTATTACAATTTTTAGACGTTTAAACAGTAGCCTAAAGTCGTTGTTTAAATCATCGAATGATTTTTACTGCACAGCAAAAACTGCAGTGTTAACCGCAGTGTATTTACAGGACCACACCAGTTATTTTACACCGATGTTAAATTGACAGTGTTGGTATTATTACAACACCTTTGGTTGTAACATAAAGTTTACGCTCTTTGGTGTTATGTTCAATCTCTTAATTTTAACACCTCAGGGTGTGGTGCTCTATCAACACCAACTGATGTCTGTTATAACACCACAGTTTTTACAGTGTGTGCACCAAAGGAGACGACGTCATTTATTTATGTTATTTATAGAGAAGTAATAAAACATCGGTATAACAATATTGCAATATTTTGCAGGATTTTTCTTTTTTTGGGGGGGAGGGGGCAATTTTATCAAAATACTGACAAAAACACATGAACAATATGATAAACAATACGATAACAGGAACTAAAAAAAGAAGACATAATGTCAGTAAATAATTAGTATAGCTAGGCCTAATCATAATGTCGAGATCTAAAGAACGATTATTACGAACAAATGCTTTAGTAAAATTTGATAAGAACGTGAAGGGCATGCGTGCGTGGAAATAGTCGCAGATTATTGCTTGCATTGTAATGTTGATTATCCATAAAACCTACCATATAATTCAATTCAAAAGTTTATTGATATAGAATCCTTACAAATTGAAGGATCATCATTAAAAACATAGAAACAGAAGAAAAAATAAAAATACAACATAAGCACAACATACTATACAAGGAGCTATAACAACAACAAAATAATACAGGGGCCGCGGATCCGGGGGGGGGTCTTCCAAACTGCATTTGCAAAAACGTAAAATGACCATCTGATTGTGAATTTGCATGGTCAGCCCCCCCCCCCCCCCCCCCCACTTTCAAAACCGTTTTCGGCCCCTATTTTGTTTGTCGATCCCATTTTTTCATATACGATTCGGAAAAGTCATAGCGAGCGAGAGAAAAAAAAAGGAATTTCAGAAAGAAATGTGATGTCATGATGAAAATAAACTATAAAAAGCCGAAGACAGTATATGGGCAATATATCAATTATCTGGCAAAGTCTAGGCCCTAAAATTTGCATTTTTATTCATACTTTGAATGTACAGTACACCATACACCTGTCCATGCCCCACCCCCAGCTCGGCCTCTCAATCCTAATTGCGCATGCCCAGTTCAATTTGTTGACATTTTCCATGGCATCAAATTGATATACGATTTGCATGTGTCTGCTTTCGACACTTACTACTAACCAAAGACCGTTTTACTCTTATGTTGAGGTGCAGAATTTCGAATGATAACTGTTGAATCAATGGATTTATCTGAAATAATGTCCGACCATGTACTGCGGTGTTTGTTCGAAAGAATCGGATCATAAATGCTCGGCCGTTTGCGGATACGAGAGACTTTTGACTGAGTACAGTAGCGGCTAAACTTTCTCCCCCGCTCGCGCCGGGACCGTTGAGGAGTCGTCCGGTGGAGCATTGCCAACATGTCGCTCCGAACGCGAATGAACGGTTTCACAGCCTGGGTTAATCTCAGGCTCAATAAGTATGACATGCTGCTGAAAAACGTCCTCATGGATCTGTTAGGCGGAACAAATATGAAGATGCTTTTACAAAGTGAGTTATAGTTAGCATAGGGCCTAAATAGCCAATGACTAACTCTAAATTAACAGTACAATTAACAATTTACAGTCTGCAAAACATCAGAGGCAGTTCAGTTAAAATCCACACTCTCTTTCTGGAGGAGCATCAGTATCCCCCCTCCAAATCATCTATATCCACGTAATAGCAGTTCTAACTTCTTGCGCCAAGCTGTAATGATCAGATCCCAACTGCTGTGCCAAACATACCCTGTTCAGGCAAGACTTCTAACTATTAAAAAGTCAAATACAGCCACGTGCCAGCTTTGTAACAAGGAAGAGGAAGATGCAGATCATTTTGTTGGATCCTGTACCTATTTCTTATCTCACAGGGCAGACCTTCATGCAAAACTGAAAAGAAGGCATATGCACGATGAAATAGTATGTCTATATGACCCCTTCAAGAACAACCATTATAGTAGAGTGGTCCTCTTACCAAGCTCTCTTAATCTTCCTTCTTCAGTTTGCTGTCAGCTTGTAACAGATACTCTACTATTTCTATATAAAATTCATATGAAACGTATCTCTTTCCTGTCCTCAATGAATTGATTATGTAATTTAATCTTCAAATGCAATGTACTGGATGGATGGATTACGACATACTGCATTTTGATGCTGATCTCCGATAAAAGCGGAGGAAGAACAAGAAGAAGAAGAAGAAGAAGTACCTAGGCTAGGCCTACCATGCCTACCGGCTACCGGTAACAGTTGTAAGGGTTTACTCATTCACACATTGTACGAGGTTAGTATGTACTAACCTCGTACAATAGACCGTGTTTGACCCTGGATTTCGAAGTAGTCGGCAAACATCGCTTCATTGCTGAAGTAATATTTGCCGAAGCTCCTTCTCGCTACGCACCGGGGCTCTTGCCGGTAAGTAGCAAGAGTTTGTTGAATATAAAAATAATAATAAAATAATAATCCGATAAAAAAAGCACATTTTGCTTACCTCGGCCTCGAAAGTGACTTCGCTTGTCTCTTCCACGGAAATACAAGGAAGCCCGTTGGTGGCGCTAATAATTTCACAACCTTGATTCAGCTCCTCGGTAATTTTATAACTGTATCTAAATTCTTTGAATGCGCAATCCTCATGATTAATTTACTAATTATGGGCACCAATTAATGAAATGCCTTAAAAAAACATAATTAATGATTATTATTGGTGATGATAACACTCATTTGCATTAATTTAAAAAGATGACTGATAAAAAAAATGAAAATAATATACGTGCCTGGAAAGAAACCAGCAGTACAAGCTTTGACGAACGTCAATAATACGTATACGGTATACCAAAGTCTATACAATGAAAAGATTGGACACTTCACGGACTTTGCGTAATGCCTTGCGTCGATATGCGTGTAAAATAGTGTAGGTGCCTATTCTTTCCCTTGTCGTGTCTTTGATATGAATATAAATCGCGCGCCCTCTTCAGGAGAAAATTGATATCAACGCTGACTGATTTCTATCTCCGTAAAATCTTCACTAAAGATCAAGAAAATATACATATTTTTAGAAAGAAACTTCAAGGAGAAGTCACGGAAGGATCTAAATGATTCGGTAAGTGTCATAGCAGGATGTGGAATATTTATTTATACTAGGAGTGGGCTATACATGGGTCAAAAATACTTTTTTTGTAATTTCAATATGGGAACAGTTTTTTTTTATTCCTTGTAATGTATCTCAACATGAAATGACAATATTTTTTGTCTTGGGTCCGAGAAAAAAGTGTGCCGGGCCAAAATCCAAAATGGCCGCCAAAACCACCCAAAATCACAGTTTTGGCCACAACTTCTTTATTTGGTGGTCTTTTTCTTTGGTTTTGGTGTCTATTCATATGTATTTGGGGGCAGGCAATTTGTTTTTCCTATAATTAGTACTTTTAAACCATTATTTGTAGAGTTAAAAGGTAATTATACCTAAATTTTTCAATTTTTATAGCCTTTTTTCAGCCAAAAAGTAGATTTTATCGTCCTGGGGTTCTTGGATATTATATGGTATGAGGTCAACAATAGCAAGCAGCTTCATAGAGCTATATCGCTTTTATTCCTCTACTATGGGTTTTACGGATATTTGTGAAATATATCTTAAATTTAAAAAAAATGTTAATTATCCATAGGGGCTATACAGTATACAATGTCCTGTACATACTGCACTGCATAAATGCATTGGCCACCATGACAAGGCATGTATAAACTATAGTGTTATACATGTAGAAATGAGCTCTTAGGTTTAGAATTAGACGCCTCAGAAATTGAAGATATGTTTTGTCTCAGAAACTGAGGACATGTTTTGTCAAATATACTAATTCAGGGGGCGGAGAAAGCTAATTAACCCCACATCATGGCATTTAAACTGTAGATATTCTGGGCCCCGTTGCATAAAAATTTACCATTATGTTAACTTAATGGTAACTTACATGGAATCCTTGGTTCTGATTGGCTGTTGATCAACGTTACCATGATTATATAGTTACCTGACCCCATAAACATAGGCCAGCATAGACACCACAACCAGGTAAAAAAAGCCTCCAAATGAAGAAGATATAGCTACATGTAGATATGTGATGTACGTATATGATATGTGATATTTTATGTGCAATTTACGTTGCTGGTTTCATCATGTACATCAGCTGACAAGCAATCAAATTCACAATTCACAATCTAATTTTAAACCTTAAGAGCTTATTTCTATGACACTATAGTTTATATACAGGCCTTGTCATATGTCATGATGGTCAATGCATGGAAATATGCAGTGAAGTGTGTACAGTAACAGTACATTGTATACTGTATTGCCCCTATGGAAAATTAACATTTTTATTTAAAAAGATATATTTCACAAATATCCGTAAAACCCATAGTAGAGGAGTAAAATGCAATATAGCTCTATAAAGCTGCTTGCTATTGTTGACCTCGTACCATCTAATATCCAAGAACTCCGGGACGATAAAACATACATTTGGCTGAAAAAAGGCTATAAAAATTGGAAAATTTAGGTATAATTACCTTTTAACTCTACAAATAATGGTTTAAAAGTGCTAATTATAGGAAAAACAAATTGCCTGCCCCCTAAAACATATGAATAGACACCAAAACCACAGAAAAAGACCACCAAATAAAGAAGTTGTGGCCAAAACTGTGATTTTGGGGGGTTTTGGCGGCCATTTTGGATTTTGGCCCGGCACACTTTTTTCTCGGACCCGAGACAAAAATATTGTCATTTCATGTTGAGATAAGGTAAAAGGGACACAAAAAAACTGTTCCCACAGTAAAACCAAAAATCACCCATTTATAGCCCACTCCTATTTATACATAATATTTTATGTGGGCAAAAGCCCACTGTATTTTCGAAGTGTAGTGGTGTGTCGCGTGCGTATGACTGATAATCCTTCGCTCGCGAGACGATATGAACCCATGGGTGGGGTTTACTGGCATTCTACCCCTTTCACAGTTAGCAAATTAAAACACATGTTTTTAAAGGTCAAGTCCACCTCAGAAAAATGTTGATTTGAATCAATATAGAAAAATCAGACAAGCACAATGCTGAAAAATTTCATCAAAATCGGAGGTAAAATAATAAAGTTATGATATCAAAGTTTCGCTTATTTAGTTAGGGCCTATATCAGTAGAGGCGCTGGTCCAAAAATTGGGATTGTCCCAGAAAACAAGGATATCCTCATAAAGTCATAAACCAAGACAAATCATGTCTTGATAAATTGAGACTGTCCTTGTTTATGGGGACGTTTTTTTCCACTTCCCCCTACGGAACAAAGACAGCAATTACGGAAATTGAGCTAAAAATAGATTCATTGACCTCAATTCCCCCCAGTTCACCGTCTATTTTTTCATGACTTACGGTCTTCCAATAATCTTGTTACATGTATGAAACCTGATATGTTTACATTGACTAGCACACTTGATTGGTGTCGGCACTTGACAGGTGAATGAACTTTCCTAGATTTCTTGTGTGAAGAAATCCTTATAAACTGAGACAGTCCCTGTAAACTGGGACGATCCCAATTTTCTGACCAGCGCCTCTGCTGTATATAAACGAGCCAGTTCCATCCAAATGAGAGAGTCGATGATGTCACTCAGTCACTATTTCTTTTGTTTTTTATTGTTTGAATTATTCAATATTTCAATTTTTACGAATTTGACGATTAGGACCTCCATGCCTGAAGCACAAAATGTTAAAATAATAGAAATCCACGTGTTCAGGGAGGAATGAAACTTCATTTCACATAACAATGACGAGAAAATAAATTATAATAAAATACAAAAGAGATAATAGTGAGTGAGTGATGTCATCAGTTCCTCATTTGCATACCGACCGAGATGTGCATATAACTGTTTTGTGAAATGAAGCGGAACTTTAAAATGCCATAACTTTCTTATTTTACATCCGATTTTGATGAAATTTTCAGTGTTAAATGCTTGTTGAATTTTTCTCTTTTTATTTAAATCAAGTTTTTGTTGGGGTGGACTTGTCCTTTAACTTTTAAATGATATTGAGCCTTCTGTTCTTTTTGGAAAGCGTAAATCATAATGAAAGAGGACTTCAGTTTAATATTCATGTTCGGAATCATGAATGAAAAGTGTATTGTGAACTGAATATAAAGGCACGAAACGAGTCTGATTTGGAAGAGAGAGAGATCTATACATGTATGGACTGACTCACTGAGAGTGTGTAGGGGGTAGACGAGTTACATGTAGAACTTTGTAGGCATGTAATTTTGGATTGACATCTACCAATGGCTCAGTCCTTAGAATAGCATGATGGTTATTGAGCCATAATCTCATCAACCCAGGATAATACTGTGTTTCCCGTTGAAACTTGGCCTTAATAAATTTTTCAATTTGAAACATTTAAACACATTAAAAACTGTTATGTCACTTCTTTTTTCAACATGCTGGGCCTTTCCTATGGAATAAACTATGGAATAAACTTCCAATAGAAATCCGCAATATTTCTTGTCTCACCACTTTCAAAAGCTCTCTTAAAACCTGGTTATTCACGCAAGCTTTTAGGTAATTGTTTTTCTACCCTCTTTTTAGTAGGTTTTTCTTTCTTCCTTCCTTTCTTTTTTCTTTTTCCTTTTCTTTTTTTCTTTTCTTTATTGCGCCATGAGCATCTTTTTATGATGGATACCGGCGCATTACAAATGTTCATATTATTATTATTATTTTTATAAAATAGGCCAATATAATATGTACCTGTACTAGCATGTTGTTGTAGTACATAGTATAGTGAGTGATTGTATTACCGACCAGCCTTGTATTACCAAACATGCGCATCGTAGGCATCAGAAAATGATTTCATACCCTCAAAATTTTACAACATCCTTCCAAAGAGAACTTGAAAGTTGAATAGAAAGATGATGAAAAAAGGTCAAAACACATTTTCAAATTCTTGATATTCTAAAAATAACAAAATATGGTCAAAATAGCTCATCAGTAATTTTGTTGTTTTCTGAACTTTTCCCATAGAAAACACGCGTTCAGTAATACAATACCTTTTTCAAGTGACCAAAATATTTCACTTGCGAAAGGGGGTACGATTGGAAGCTGATATTGTAGAAAAAGAAAAATGATTTCGGTAAAATTTTTAATATATTTATATTTTGTAGGTATTTGTGTATATTTATGGTGAAAGTTTGGTGAAATGTATGAGAAAATGTGTCTGATATGATTGAATTCATGAAAAGTGTTTGGTAAATACGATCCACTACCATACTTGTAGCAGCTTATCGACCTTGTGGCAGACACACTGAGAGTATACTGAGGAGATCATTTCGCTGTGGAAATAACTTACAACGAACAAACACAATGTAATGTGTACCAGTAGTGTAATGGTGTATATTATACATGATTTATGGTGTGTGCTTCTGTTTTTTTTAACTACAGGTATGACTGGAATTGATAACAAGAAACTTCAGAGCTTTGATGGTCTCACACATCAACAGAAAGCTACAAGAATGGAATGGATCGTCAAAGAACTCAAAGAAAAGTATGTAAGCCAAGAAAAGAGCACAAAAAAAATTAATATTTGGATGAAATAGCCCTTGTGCTGTGGTTTGTCCTGCAGAGGCATTGCCTGGAATGAAAATTGCCAGCCCCCGATTTAAGCAAGTTGTTAAGTGTTCAATCCCATAGAAATTGTTTAGTGTTTGATTCCTTAGAAGTTAGTCTTATTTTAGGTATTATTGTACCATTTTGGGTACATTCACAATTCCTTTGCCTGTTTCACCTTTTCTTTTCCTTATCCCCCCCCCCCCTCTCTCTCGCCCACTCTCTCCTTTCCTTTCTCTTGGTCACCTTCATTCAGCTTAATTCCCCTTTCCCGTCATTTCCACTCATTTTCAGTTAGAAGTAACTAAATTTATTTATATATTTCATTAATCGCATGCCGCACCCCTTTACAATTAAGAGTATTTTATTATTGTTAAGTTATTAATCAACCACTGGAATTGGGACAGGAGGATTTATGCCACAGTAGTTAAGTTAACTTTTCTGTCCCTGGCGTTCCATTGGTTGGTATTTCTTATTTTGTATTGTTTACACTGAAATGTATTTTTGAATATTATTTGCCGAATAAATAATAATAATATTTGTACTTGTGGATTTCCTTCCTCTGGTTCTTCAGAGATTGGCGGCAAGCCGCAGGGTATGGAATAATTCAGGTCCTTTTTAGATGGTGCTAGGTTTCACTGCATACCATACCATTACAATAAACCATGTGATTTATTTTGCTGTTGACTCAATGTACTGTATGTAACATCACCCAAATTATCCTGTTATTTCCTTTTCTGTTAAATTCGATGAAATGTTTTTAAAACCACCAAATTTATTCTGTTATTTCCTCTTCTGTTAAATTCGATGAAATGTTTTTAAAACCACCAAATTTATTCTGTTATTTTCTCTTCTGTTTTATGATTAAGAATATTAACCACTGTAACAGAACTTGCAATTATGGGCCCCTTCCTGAAACAGTTGTAATTGAATGCAACTTTGAAAATCAAACACAACTCCATTTTCATCCAATCGGAGACAGGCATTTGAGACTTGTACTTGATTCTTCAAGTAAGTCAAAACAATGTGGCCGTTCTAGTGTTATTTTATGTAAATAACACTATGATTTGAGCGTGCACTCTGTTTTTTTTTATGTCTCTACCCTACAGTGAAGTTATCCCAGGTGATATCTTCGTAGACTTCAGACTCTTTGCTATGAGGCATGCTGAACATGTAAGTTTAAGTTTAAAAATAATAATTTCTGAGGTTGCTATCTTGCAATTTTTTAGGTTTTTGAATTTGCATTATGTATTGCACTCATTCTTTTTGCCCTGCATGTACAGGATATTCCTGCAAAAGTTTTCTTTAACAAGTTGCCTTTTAAACTGGATTTCTTTAATTGGGTGGTAGGGGGAGGGGAACAATAAAAAAGTTATTCAGATGTTCATGTTGATAAGAAATAACCTCAAAGTAGTTGTCAGTATTTTTTAAGAAAAAACAAAAATGGAAAAAACGGTTATTAGACAATCATCACAGGCATAATTTTATCTCCCTCCAAATTCTAGCAAGCTTCAACCCTACCTCTATATTTTTTTTTGTGGGGGGGGGGGGCACTAAGCGTCCACCCCCTCGATACTTGTACACTTCAGCAACAACTTAAATGTTGTGTCTGTCAACGTCTAGCTGTTAATGTATGTAAGGTGTTTTTTTATTTGTTTTTCTCCAGTGCTATCATGTACATGTATTGTGACAATGAGAAGTTTACTTTTCCGCTTGAGGTGATAAACAACAGTAAAACGAGCGGGGGAGGGGACTGGGGCAAGAAATCATTGAAATTAAACCGGTATAAATGTGCATGTTCATGTGAATTGACTGTTTTGTGTTCTGCAGCCTGAAGGTGATGATAATATTGATGATGATGAAGCAGCCGGAGTAAGATCAGTTATCTTATATTCCCCCTTTCTTTTCTTTTTAAAAAGCCTCTCTAAACTTTATTAAACGAATACAATGTAGCATTTTATAGTCAAGTATCATCTTAATCTGATGAGAAAAAGAAAAAAAGACAGAATTGAATATAATAGTCACAGTATTTTTGTAAATTGTGTTATAATAACAGGGCTCGAATTAAGAATTTAAAGGGGCAAGGCCATTTTTTAAAAGGGCACTTAAGGGAAAGGGCAGACAGTTTTCACTTTATGGGACATCCAAGGCCACCAAAAAAAGGGCATCAATAATAAATGCACTTTTCAATTGGGCACATGCACTGGATTACCGCAGGGCACCAAGGCCACAGCAAAAAAGGGCAGTTATTTTGGCTTTAAGTCTACAAATATTTGAAAGGGCATCAAGGCCATTTCTGAGGGCATCTAAGGCCATGGCCTTGGATGGCCTTGGATTAATTCGAGCCCTGTAATAATAATTCAATATCCCTGAAATACCAAAGGTTTAGACAGGCTTTTTCTTTCCTTGCATTCATTCCAAGCAGGTCCATGGTTCATTCTCTTCACCTTCAGGGATTTTATTTCCTAACGGAAAGAAACCAGGCCTAGGTCTTTCTTTTCCTTGGTTTATGCTGCAATTGCTTCTTTCTTTTAAGTCATTAGTGCATCCATCTCTATGCAACATCAAGGGTTCTATCAGGGAGTCTGACAGACGACAGAATAAGATCATTTTTGTTCTCATTGTGTTAATTTACAGTACGTTTTTTAGATATGTCACAGTTGATAATCAAGTCTTTGGTAAATTGTGCTGTCTTTGTCATTAATGTACTATTAATGTTCAGGGGTCCGTTGCAGAAAGAGTTGCCATCAATGGCAGCTCTAAAAATCATGGGCAACTTGATTTTCAACCAATCAACAGAGCGCATTTGGGACTTGCGATTGATTTTTTGGCTTGCGATTAAACGCAACTCTTTCTGCAACGGACCCCTGGTTGCGTTTAATTTGTAAGGACCATGTATCATGAAAAGCTGACAAGTTCACTTCAAATTGTTAGATTCATTGATATCAACCCCAGAGTTCCTGTAAATTATTTTACACCTACAGTGTATGCTTTGTATTTTTTTAAAGAAAATTTAAGAGAAGATGTTTGGATGTGACATTAGATTTTTTGTTCTACTGACTCTCAATACTTTCTCTTTTCACAATCAGTTGAAATTCTTTTTCATGCAATATTCCACGCAACATCTTTGAACACCGGGTATACACAGGGTTAGGCACCATACCCATGTTTGTTCATTGTGAAGCAGTGATTCAAGCAGCAATTTTGAAGTGATGCACCACCAGTGGCAAGAGTTGGATGTGTACACATTACAGGTGTGGATCCAGTTGGATTAATAGAGGGGCCAATTATTGTGCACCAGTAATGCCACCCTTGAAATTAAATGGAATCTACCTAGCTTGATCCAGGTGTTTTCAAGTTCTTTACATTAGCACAGCAGAAAAGTAGAAATAAGACTGGATTTGGGACAGGTTTTACTTTGTGTTGATCTAGTATCAATAAGGAGATTTTTAACATTTTTTATGAACTTACAATGTACACTGTATGGAGGGCTATCTGAATTGTGCTCACCTTACGACACCAAGAACAGCACAAGCACCAGACTTAAAATCACCTTGCAGTTTCTAATGGCATTGTTTTCATAATTTCTCTTTCTTGATTGCTTGGTTTCTCTCTATCTTTCTCTCCCTCTCTCTCACTTTCTCTCTTGCTTTCTTTCTATACTCTCTTCCTCTCTCACTTTTTCCCTTTCTCAATTTCTATCTTTCTCTCCCGGTCTCTTGCTTTCTCTCTCGCTTTTGTTTCTATCTTTCTCTCACCTCTCTCATTCTCTCTCGCTCTCTCTCTTATTTTCTTTCCATATTTCTTCCCTTCTCCCACACTTCCTCTCTCTCTCTTCCTCTGCATCAGGTGTTTGATCTTCTGTGGAGACTTGTGAGCCATGATATCTGGTTTACTTGGGACAGGTTGGAGTACCTCACTACCAACGATGATAGGATTCTGTGTGAGGTACCGTTTGAGGTAAGGATCCTATAGAGACCGCCATATTCAGACCTGCCAACCAGTACGTTTTGGCGTATTTACAGTAGTATCTTTTTGCAACCAAAATACGGCAGTACGTTTTTTCTTTACAATATACGTTTTTGTAAAAAAAAGTTGAATTTGTTTTTTTACAAAATCGTAATTTGTTGAAAAAAATCATCTCGATATGTCTCTATTTCATAAAACTTACACAAATATGAGTATTTCATCATATAATTTCAGGTAACTTGAGTTTTTTTATCAATCATTTTGTTAAAACCAGGATGAGATATACACATGTTTAAATGTTTTGTTTTTTTCATCTGCAAGAGCAGTGTGCATTTTAGCTTGCATGCAGCTTGAGCGCCGCGGTGAGCGAGTGCACCACGCATTTTATTATGAAATACACTTTTTGGGGAAAATACACTTTTTCTATTACAGAATACAAGTGTTTTCATTCCCAGAGGTTGGCAGATCTGCATATTAGAAATTACTTCGCTCTGAGTTGACACTATTAAAGATACTGCGTCATCTCGGGTTGGCGGGTGGAGTTGTAAACGAATTCGGTGTTCCTACAGGACCCTGTCATATTGGCAGTTGAAACTTTGGCCCAAGTTGGCTCTCTACATGAGTTGTATCTTTGCACCATTTACATAGGGGGAGGGTGAACTAATGGGACACTATTGTAACTTCAGGAGCTTGATAAATTCACGCAAGAAAGTTTAATAATTCTCCACCCAAAACATCTTTCCATTGTTAGATTTTAGTATAAAGTTAAGGTTGGAACTTTGATATCGTGGGGAACTGTTTATATTGGAATATTTGAAAATCTGAAAATCTAAACTGCAGCATTAGTGTCCTAAGGATCTAGTCCGATTAGATTTTTCATCAATGCACACTCATGCCCTGGTTCATGGCCGGAGCAGGATCAGCGGATTGCATAGAAAATAAAGAACTGTGATGCCCCGCAACTATTTTAAATGCAATATGTCACTTTATCCTTGATTCAATAAATGTTATCATTTTTTCATTTATCTTTAGACTTGCATGTATTTTGTTTAATTTAAGTGATATCGTTCTTGATTCAATTTGATACAGTGGACGCCAAAACCTCCGCCTGAGAAGAAGAAGAAAAAGAAGGTCTCGTACCAAAAATCTTTCCTATCTGGTTTTGGTGGCGCTTCCTTGATCGCAGACTCCCTTCCAGACAGTCCGGTGAGAGTTTGAAATCAAACTTTGAAAGAGGATTTCAATTATCTTTTTTTTTCTTTTCAAGTGTCTAAGGCCATACATGTATGTAGTGATTCTAACATTGATAGTAATTGCAATTACCATGGTTAGAGCAAACTGTAGCCAGTAGCAGTTAATCTTCTTGTGAGCTCTGAGAAAAAAATGAAAGTTTGCAATGGATTTCAAATATGAAGGTACAATTCTGATCAGTTTTTTGTCTTTGTTTTGAACAAAATTTACATGTCACAGTGATCTTAATTGACCAGTGTCAACTAGAGATCGATGGCAAACCTCTCTCTTTCAGAGAACTTATTACTTTATATATTAATTGGTATTCAACCAAAAAAAAATCATTATTTTAAAGCCCAAGTCATCAGATTACAATTTGAAAGAAACATTATTTTAAATAGCAGATTGTGAAATCGCCTTTGCTTGTGTGTGCTTTGCACTTTGACTATAATTTGAATGTGCTTTTGTAATGTGTTTTAAACTGTTCTTTAAAACCCTGCATTGCTATTTGTAAATAAAAAAATATTTGTATGCTTAAACATTTCCACATATTTTTTTTTTCTTTACAAAGAAAAGGAGTAGGGGAGACCGGGGTTAGTTGGAACATTTTTGACAAAAATGGCTGTAAATCCAAATAGATTTAATATTAAGTTTGAGAAACAATATATCAGCTTGAAGCATATATCTAAGTGCTTTAAATGTACCCCATAAAATTTTTAACTCTATTATGGTTACTGACAAAATCCACCTTGAACAACACCATCGCAAACGTTCCAACTTACCCCCATATCGGGGTAAGTTGGAACATAGCATGGGGTAAGTTGGAACACTGCGTGGTCAATTAAGAATTATACTTAAACTACTTAAAACTGTAATTTTACATGGTTTTAGCATATTTGCTTTATCTTATTCAAGTTCAAAATATTAAAGTGTCGATTCGTTGAACTTTATGTTTTCTATTATACAGCCACTCACGCAATTAGACTGTGTAGTAGAATTCCGCATATTTGGGTGCGTTTGAGTTTACATGCAATTAAGTGTACTATCAGCAGTTTCATGTACCGGTACTTCTGCATCAAATTTATAAGACAATAATTAATTCTTTATATTTTTTCATCATGAATTATGCAAATAACCATATAAAATTTTCCCTAAATTTGTTTTTGTTTTATATGTATTTGCCTTTAACTCTATTTATTAAGCTAGTAGAATGCTAATTTTTGGAGAGAGTATCAATTTTCACATTTAGAACAAATATCATCCAAAAAATGCAAAAAAATATAATTTCTTATGTATTTTTTATATTTGTATTTTGGTTTTTTCGAACCTTTGTTTTTTCCGATGGACTTTGTCGGGAGTCTTTTGCGATCATAAATAGTATAAAATTATTCTATTTGAACTAGCAAAAGTAAAAAAATAATCATACATTTATGACTTTTGGTTGAAAAACACAATTTCCGTTGACCTTGTACATGGAATCTCGTTTTTGAACAATTTTGGGTAGGAACATGCACGTACAATTTGTTGCGTAATTTTGAAACCCTGCACACAGGCATCGAATATTTGGTCTCAAATGAAAAGCCAGCGAGCAGTGTAGTAAAGAAAATTCGTGCAACGGCGTAGTGACGAAATTTCTCGAGGGGGGCTCAAACTGACCCCCCCCCCATTTTGATATTAGGGTTAATATTGATTTAGGTGCCTACAATAGGCCTTAAATGCACACTCAGACCCAACTGATAAACAAAACAAGCATGGTATACAATACATGTTCAGAAGAGTGTGAAATACTTTATATTTTTTTCTCATATCCAATGTTTTTATTCATAATTATGTTTGGGGTAAGTTAAAACATGTTCCAACTAGCCCCATCAATTTTGTTCCAACTAACCCGAGAGGCCCATTTGATGTTTATAAGCTTACAGCGCAAAAAGGGACATCATCATGGCATATTAATAACCTCAGTTTGTAGCTTGGTACAAGTGTCTATTATACCCCCAAATTGGCCAACTTGATCTATAAACTTCTCTGAAATAATCAAACATTTCTGAACAAGAAAAAATTACTCGGAAGGTAAAAAAAAAAAATTGTTTCTAACTTCCACCAGGGTTGTTGCACATATGTGTTGTCTGTAATATGGTGGATGGCTGTTGATAATGACAATAAATTGAGGGCAATATTGCAGAAATTTATTCAAAGACGTTAAAGAAAATTACAATGTTTCAACTTTACCCCATGTTCCAACTAACCCCGGTCTCCCCTATGTATGTTTGCATCCATGCTGTCCAAAATGTACTTTTATTTCAATTTTTGTAATGATGAATTGTTTTAATGTAATTTCTTTGTAGAATGCGACCCCAATACATTTTTTTCCTTATAAGTGTCTGCAGCCATGCACACTTGCACACCGTGCCTGTATGTATTAGTTATCAGTTACGTCTTTAATAACTCATTTTTAAACTTGCTTTTGCTTGTACAAATTGTCAGTCATGTCTGTAATAATCCATGATTAAACTTGCTTTTTATTTTGCTTGCTGTGTTCCCTTCACGCACGACTCGATCTCCGTCACCATCTTTTGCCGATTGACGTGAACAGAACCCGTTTGAAACCCCTCCCGAATCCCTCGCCTCCTCGCCTGCACCCTCCACCCCGCCCCTGCCTACCCCTCCCCCTCCTCCCTACACCCCAAACTCTGCAGGATCGCTCAGATCACAGGGGGTAAGTTGCACCTGCTTGCCGTTGCTTTCATTTTTGCACCTGGGCCCCGTCTTACAAAGAGTTTCGATTGATCCAATCAATCTCAAGTATATGGAAATCCATCAACGTCGTAATGGTTTCTTTAGGAAATTCGCACAATGTCTTTTGAAAATCACAGAGAAGCACATTGTATATTCAAATATACAAATCATACCTAATTAATATTTTGAAGAAACATGTATTTTAGATGTTGACGTTGCTGGTTTTCCATAGTTGTGGTTGATTGGATCAGTCGTAGCTCTTTGTCAGGCGGGACCCAGATATCTATAAACTGAATTATCATTATTATCTCCTTTTGTCTTGTTTTATGCACAAAGAAAGTTTGCAAAGAGAATGCTATTCATGGTATAAGTTTGAAGATTCTATATCATGGAAGTTACATCACAAATACAAAGCTGCCTGTCTGTCTCTTTTTCATTCATTTGGTGTATTGGTTACAGCTGTAAAACGCCTTTCATTATTCATTTGCCCAATATTCTGAAATCCATTTTAACTTTAATTGGCCATGGGCTAATTCATCCTTTTTTTATGGGGGGGGGATAATGGAAAGCGGAAAATGTATAAATTTTGTTTGCATCGTGTATTGCTTCATATGTTTACTACATGTATGCTCTTTCCCCATGCTTTAAATGTTATATGAAACTACTTTGGTTTATACACATGTATTATTTGAAGACAATTCCTTGTACTGTATTAATGATTGAGAATTGAGATGGTAAATTGAACATGCAGTGGTGCTTTAAAGTAAGTGAACCCACCAAAAAATGAACATATTTGTATGTAAAGTGATCAAATTCTGCCATGTTTCAGGTATTTCAAGGGGAATGAAACCTTTGGAACAAATAGGCTTGTGTAGAAACAGAAAACTCAAAGAATAAGAATAAAGAAAGTTTGAGAAAAATCGGGCAAATAATGAGAAAGTTATGAGCATTTTAATATTGCAATCACTAATGCTTTGGAGATCCTCCCGTTGGCAATGCAACAAGGATGTGTGATGTCACTGATGAACAACTTTCCCCTTGGTGGACTATAAAATACCCTCAAAATATCTCTTTTTGCTTTTTCTTATGATGATACAAACTCTATATCCATGATGTATTCTTAAAAAATATGTATTACATGCCCTCATGTAGAAAAAAACACATGATTTATGGATAGATGTGATAAAAGAGGCAATTCAAGTGAAATATATAGTAAAGTAATGGGGTGAGTTGTTCACAAGTGACATCACACATCTTTGTCGCATTGCCAATTTGCTATCTCCATAGCATTAGTGATCACAATATTCAAATGCTCATAACTTTCTCATTATTTGTCCGATTTTTCTCAAACTTTTGTTGATCTGTTTCTTTGATTTTTCTGTTTTCACACAAGCTATCTTGTTCCAATGGTTTCATTCTCCTTTAATTGTGAAGTCAAGTGATGAAATACTACATTCGATAAAATTTGTTTCTCTTGGTTCACCTGCCTCACCGAACAGTGTAGCGTTGGTGTCTACATTCAACACTCAGCATAAAGAAGTGCATTTCTTAGTTTGGTTCACTAATTTTAAGCACAACCGTATACTGTTAGAGATTTGTGACACAACTGGCTATCCATAGTAAAACCATTACCTGTTGACCATACATGTAGTGTTCATCAAACCACAATTTTTGACCACAGTTCAGAAGAGGGGTCATTGAGTTTAAGTCATACAGCACATTTCATATTGCCTCTCTTACGTCATTGAGCTATTTAAACCACAGTTTAGACCACAGTTCAGAATATTGGTCATTTGGGTTAAATTCATACAGCACATTTCATATAGCCTCTCATACATGTACATCATTGGGCTATTTAAACCACAGCATGATCAAACCACAGTTTAGACCACAGTGCAGAAAATGGGTCATTGGGTTAAAGTCATACAGCACATTTCATATTGCCTCTCATACATCATTGAGCTATTTAAACCACAGTTTAGACCACAGTTCAGAATATAGGTCATTGGGTTAAAGTCATACAGTACATTTCATATTGCCTATCTTACATCATTGAGCTATTTAAAACACAGTTTAGACCACAGTTCAGAATATTGGTCATTGGGTTAAAGTCATACAGTACATTTCATATTGCCTATCTTACATCATTGAGCTATTTAAACCACAGTTTAGACCACAGTTCAGAATATTGGTCATTGGGTTAAAGTCATACAGTACATTTCATATTGCCTATCTTACATCATTGAGCTATTTAAAACACAGTTTAGACCACAGTTCAGAATATTGGTCATTGGGTTAAAGTCATACAGTACATTTCATATTGCCTATCTTACATCATTGAGCTATTTAAACCACAGTTTAGACCACAGTTCAGAATATTGGTCATTGGGTTAAAGTCATACAGTACATTTCATATTGCCTATCTTACATCATTGAGTTATTTAAACCACAGTTTAGACCACAGTTCAGATTATTGGTCATTGGGTTAAAGTCATACAGTACATTTCATATTGCCTATCTTACATCATTGAGTTATTTAAACCACAGTTTAGACCACAGTTCAGATTATTGGTCATTGGGTTAAAGTCATACAGTACATTTCATATTGCCTATCTTACATCATTGAGTTATTTAAACCACAGTTTAGACCACAGTTCAGAATATTGGTCATTGGGTTAAAGTCATACAGTACATTTCATATTGCCTATCTTACATCATTGAGTTATTTAAACCACAGTTTAGACCACAGTTCAGATTATTGGTCATTGGGTTAAAGTCATACAGTACATTTCATATTGCCTATCTTACATCATTGAGTTATTTAAACCACAGTTTAGACCACAGTTCAGAATATTGGTCATTGGGTTAAAGTCATACAGTACATTTCATATTGCCTATCTTACATCATTGAGCTATTTAAACCACAGTTTAGACCACAGTTCAGATTATTGGTCATTGGGTTAAAGTCATACAGTACATTTCATATTGCCTATCTTACATCATTGAGTTATTTAAACCACAGTTTAGACCACAGTTCAGATTATTGGTCATTGGGTTAAAGTCATACAGTACATTTCATATTGCCTATCTTACATCATTGAGTTATTTAAACCACAGTTTAGACCACAGTTCAGAATATTGGTCATTGGGTTAAAGTCATACAGTACATTTCATATTGCCTATCTTACATCATTGAGCTATTTAAACCACAGTTTAGACCACAGTTCAGATTATTGGTCATTGGGTTAAAGTCATACAGTACATTTCATATTGCCTATCTTACATCATTGAGCTATTTAAACCACAGTTTAGACCACAGTTCAGATTATTGGTCATTGGGTTAAAGTCATACAGTACATTTCATATTGCCTATCTTACATCATTGAGTTATTTAAACCACAGTTTAGACCACAGTTCAGAATATTGGTCATTGGGTTAAAGTCATACAGTACATTTCATATTGCCTATCTTACATCATTGAGCTATTTAAACCACAGTTTAGACCACAGTTCAGATTATTGGTCATTGGGTTAAAGTCATACAGTACATTTCATATTGCCTATCTTACATCATTGAGTTATTTAAACCACAGTTTAGACCACAGTTCAGAATATTGGTCATTGGGTTAAAGTCATACAGTACATTTCATATTGCCTATCTTACATCATTGAGTTATTTAAACCACAGTTTAGACCACAGTTCAGATTATTGGTCATTGGGTTAAAGTCATACAGTACATTTCATATTGCCTATCTTACATCATTGAGCTATTTAAACCACAGTTTAGACCACAGTTCAGAATATTGGTCATTGGGTTAAAGTCATACAGCACATTTCATATAGCCTCTCATACATGTACATCATTGGGCTATTTAAACCACAGCATGATCAAACCACAGTTTAGACCACAGTTCAGAATATGGGTCATTTGGGTTTAAGTCATACAGCACATTTCATATAGCCCACAGTTTAGACCACAGTTCAGAATATGGGTCATTGGGTTAAAGTCATACAGCACATTTCATATAGCCTCTCATACCTGTACCATTGGGCTATTTAAACCACAGCATGATCAAACCACAGTTTAGACCACAGTTCAGAATATTGGTCATTGGGTTAAAGTCATACAGCACATTTCAAATTGCCCCTCATACATCATTGGGTTCATTCTCATGGTACACAATTTCACAAACATTCACTTCCCCTGGTTGAACAGGAACCGGAGAGCCCGCCCCCGCCCGAGCCGAAACACATCCGATTCCCCGGAGAGGATTTCTGCAAGAAGTTCAAGAAGAAATCCCATCACCGGCCCGACCCCGAGGAGTGTATCCTGGAGATGGTTACTACCATGCTGAATGTAAGCTCATACTTCGGGAGTTTTTGCACAATGATGCAGTACACTTTCAAGATCATAGAAAATGTATTGTCATATATGCCCCTCAGTAGCTGCTGGCTTAATGAAAAGCTTCTTGCGGGATTTTTGCAGGAAATCCATGACTCTGACTTTGGACAAGGTGCCTAAGCCAACCTTCTATATTAAAGTCAAATAATTGCAGTACTTGAGCATTTTGCAGACTAAAATGTGCAAAACATGAGTGAATAACATCATCTAAAGAGAAAGATAAGGAAGGGGATCAAAGATAAAGAAGTTGAATAGAATGCAGGATAAAGAGATCTAGAGAGGAAGGTTGATCCTGAACCATGTGACAACTGCTGGTTAAAGACAAGGTTTTTCTGTTATTGTTTTTATTCTTTTAACCTAATAGTACGAGAGAGGGTTGAAAATTAAATGTAGAGGGCCTGGATAATCTGCTAGTGACTTCTCCAGCCAATCAGAGATATGTACCCTATAAGGTAAAGTGTAAATGGCACCTTAACAGAGTATATAAAGTTTTACAAATTTTGCTCATTCTCCTGAAGACAATGAAGACACCTGTCAAAGCATCAAGTTTGGGTGGTTCTTTAGGACCAACACTTGTCCAAGAAAGATACATGGTGTAACGTGAAACCTACACTAATCTGGTTGATAGCTGAGTATATTGTTATTATTGGGGGCGTTGTGGTCTAAGGATTGCATCTCTGAGGGACGTGAGTTTGAAAGTCTGAGCCATGTGTATTCCTTCAGCAATGAATTTATCAACATTGTGCAGCACTCAACCCAGGTGAGGTGAATGGGCACCCGAGAGGATTAATTCCTTGAATGCACCAAGCAGCTTTAGCAGCTGTAACATACAGTGCGCCATTGAATAGGCAAATAGGTAATTGGTGCCTCATAAATGCTATATGTCATTATTATCAAATAAATTCTTTTCACCTCTTACAGAGTACGAGAGAGGGCCGAAAGCTGAACGTGGAGGGCCTGGATGATCTAGTCGATAGTCGAGTCCTGTGTGAGTTGGTCAACTCCTTCATCCCTGGTACGTTCACCACCGAGGTTCTTCTCAACGATCGCTGGAGTATCAACCTTGCCCTCAAGACCTTTGAGAAGATGATACGCATTAATACCCCGATAGATTCCTCAGATCTTTTAGAGGTAAGATAGTGATGATGGGGAATATGGAAAAGCCACTGTGGGAAGCTGTGGGGGATTCCTACTGAAAAATGCAGTGCCTTTATAGGTGATGGAAGTCGATGACATCGTAACGTTCTATTAATAATAATAATAGCTGGATTTATAAAGCGCTTTTTGCCAGAGGATACAAAGCGCTGCTATTATTACCCCGGCTTTAGCTCGAGCTACCATCACCGGCGCTCAGTGCATGCAAGGAATTACTCCTGCCGGGTACCCATTCACCTCACCTGGGTCGAGTGCAGCACAGTGTGGATGAATTTCTTGCTGAAGGAAAACACGCCATGGCTACGATTCGAACACACGACCCTCTGTTTCAAAGGCGAGAGTCAGAACCACTAGACCACGACGCACCCACATTTATTAAAAATAAATACCAGTTGTGGTAACAATCTCAAAATGAGTTCGAACAGAATCCAATGAAATTACCATCAAAGTGCTTGTATAAATAAAATAATATGTGCCAAATAGCTCTGGAAGAAATGCGTAGTTGCTGAGAAAGACAGAGAAATGAGCAAAATAAGCACAGAATTCAATCAAATGTCGGGTAGTTTTTGAAGCAATACACTGTCCCACATATGCTTTTTAGTGTTAGTGATCATCAGAATTATCGGTTTTGAGCTAGGATTTCATGATTTTGCAGAGACAAGTTTACATTAATGTGCTAGATCTAGATATGTGATAATATTTTGACAATTAAGCTTCATTTAAAAGACTTTCTCATGAAATAATTGTTTGCTGCAACTACTGTGTTTTGCCTTTTATAAGCACACAAATATGTGGAGGGTCAAGTCATTGTTAACACACAGTAGCAAATTTCTCCTCACCTTTATCATTGTCATCATGGTCATGATCATGGCTGTTTCATACCATCATTATTTTCATCATCATCATCCTGTTCATCATCAGCATCATCAACAACATCATCATTTTCATCATCATCATCTTGTTCATCATCAGCATCATCAATAACACCATATCATCATCATCAACAACATCATCAGCATCATCAACAACAACATCATCATCCTGTTCATCATCAGCATCCACAAAAACATCGTAGCAACCATCCTCATCGTCACTACCCCACCGTCACCAGCATTGTAAATTCATATGGGTCTAATTCAGGTCATTATGTGTCTTTTTTTCTCGATCTCTTTTGCAGGCTGATCCCATGGCTGTGTGCTGTGCTATGTGTGTTTACTTCATGTGTGGATTCAAGATTAGACAGGCCAAAGCCGTCATTAACAGACTGGTAAGACCACACTCCCATATCAAAGCCTCTCCCGAGTTTTGGTCAATTCCTCAAAATGCATCGGTCACTCTTCCAGTTCATATTTGTCTCTTAAAACTTTTACGATGTGGATGATATGAAAAAAAAACATGTTAAAGTGGATGTCTTATGTGATATTGCACAGAAATTTATGTTGATTTTGATGGGGGGGGGGGGGTTGGGGGGTAGTGATCACTTAATGGATAATTTGTATTGTTTCAAAAGTTTAAAAACTTGGGGGATCATGTTTGCTTTTGCATGCCCCACTTACTGGAATAGCCTTCCTGAAAACATGAAAAAAATGTACCTCTGTCGAGACTTTGAAAAATCTTCTAAAAACTTTTTTAATTTATCTCTTTATGCGCCTTGAGCACTCTACAGAGTGGATTTGGCGCTTTATGAGTCACATAATTATTATTGTTGTTTAATTTCTTTTGATAGATTGAGTTGGAGCATCAAACGAGGGCAGCACAACACGATCTTGACAATCTTCCAGAGGTTCTTGAAGACGTTGAGCTGATCAAGAAACGCAAGATGCTGAAGGAAACTCTAGAAGATTGCAACCAAGGTGGGGATTGGGGGCACAAAATTTTTAGTCATGTGATGTGTCACATGATTCTAGGTTCATGACACATTTAAATCATGTGATACATGACTCTGTGTTCACGATGCATTTGAATCTTGTGATAAACAGTGCGTCCTAAAAAAATGGAACCGAAAATTATCAATGATTTATCATAATCGCAAAAAGAATAGACAAATTACCTATCGTTGTAAAGCGTAGAATCTTCTCTTTCATCTGGTATAACCTGTGAGATTCCATATTCTCGTATGATGGAGTAAAAACAATTTGAAGAAAGGGAACTAAAATGTCACGTGGCGGCCAGTTTCTGAGTTTCAAAAAGACTCACATGTTTAAAAAGTTCTTTATCTGCTTTTTAGTTTGATACCTCAATCACAGGAAATAGTCAAGAAATAGCAAAGTTCAGCTGCTTTGAAATGATGCTTGTATTTCCATAATTACTTGGATACTATTAACTCTATTTTTTTTCAATGAACAGAGAGAGTGTTAATAGAGAGTAAGTTTGATGTTGGAGCATGCAGGCAATGGTGGAAACACATAGAGACTATTCAAACAGAGGTAAGATTACGTAATCATTTATTTACGACAGTATTTCAGTTATTTCTTTCCTTTTCTTCTGCACCTCATTATTTTATCCAATTACCTTTCACCTTATCGTGTTCACCTATCTCATTAGTTTTTTTTCATTTCTTTGTAAAAGTACATTTTCTTACAATGATTCTATCCGTGATTGTATACCACATGCTTGATTGAGAGGGGGGGGGGGCATGCACACATCTATTCATCATGCTCATAAATTGGAATTATGAATTTAAAGAGTATTACGTTATTCCAGAAAGTTGTTACTAATATTTATTGATTATGTATAGATTTTTATTGCTGCTGTATTTTTTGTTATCTCTGTGGGTGCTTGATAGCAATTTGAAACTTAATTCCTTTGAATGCTTGCTTTCATACCAAACAATTATTCTTGAATCTTGAATCCTTTTTTTTTTTTGAGGGGGGGGTACAGAAGTAAAGCAAGCTCCACCGAATCTCGAGGATAACTGTCAATGATACTAAAGGGAAAGTCCACTTTGATAGTAATTTGGTTTTAATGAAAGCAGAAAAGAATATTGCTGAACGTTTCATAGATATGTGTGAAAAAATAACATCAATGAATAAAAAAAAAATTATCTTTTGCAGACTCGGGAAGCTATCTCCAAGAAGATGACGGACCGATTTGATCAAATGACCGTCCCGAGAGCGGTCAGTATGAATGACCTCTGCATCTCTCTGGCCATCAATCTGACCCTCACTCAAGGGTCAGGCTTCTACCTCTGCAAGGCCAGAGAGACAGTCACCACTGACCGTAGGATCGTTCTCAAGGACGCTGAGACCGGCGACTTCATAGATGACTTTACCCATGGCAAGGGGCCAAGTAGAAGTAAGATTTTATTCAGCTTTTTCTTAAAGGAAGCCAAAACCCAAGAAGAGAAGCAATCTTATTGGAAAGAGTTAGATGAGAGGAATAATTTAAAAAAAAAGGTTTTATCAAAATCAGTTATGAAATCAGCAATTTATGGAAGTTTAAAAAGTCTTATTGTTCTTTCTATGGGGATCCTCAAATTGGCAAACATGCTTCAAAATGGCTGATTTTGTGGACAACTCTCTATTTGTTTTGTACACTTGAGGATCCCCATACAAAATACAACAAGAGTTTTCAAACTTCCATAACTTGCTTATTTCATAACCGATTTTAATGAGCCATTTTTAAAAATTGTTCCTCTTATTATACATTTATATCATAATTTGTCATAAGAATGATAATAATTTCAAACATTTATATATATCGCTGAATGCAGATGTTTTTAACCTTTGCATTGTACATGTATTATCCAAACCTTAGCACAGCTGTATTAAGGTGCTTTTTAGCATTTTGAGCGATAAATTTTCTGACCCATTTTGTCTTCATTTTGTTCTTACAATCAGTCAATATTCGCAAGATTTTAGGAGTCTCCCTTTACGAGCCCTTTGACCTGGTTCCTTCCAATTACCCCCAATATGAGGTAAGATAATCAGTTGGTCTACTTTCCTTTCAGCCTTGTCCTTCACGTTCTAATCCTGTACCATGAGGATGTGTTTCAAAGAGAGTTTTAAAAGTCTGACTAAAAATCATGCCTAATCTTTACCAGTGCAGTTATGTACTTAATATATATTTTATACCGCTCACAAATGGGAATTTAAGAGTCACTTCAAGTTGAATTTAATTCTTTGTAAAACAACGCCCTGATCGAATTGCCACTAACCTAATTATCCGTTTTGGCTAACTTTAAAATAGACTATACCCGCTTTCTCTAATATCCGGTTTGTCTATTCCCATGTCTTCATGATTAGAGGCAAACACAAAATTTTAGATGACAAATTTCAAAAAGATAATTGAAAGTTATTGTTAGAGATTTGGAAATTGGACGAATAGGATATTAGACTAATGGTTGAATCTATCTAGACTAGAAGGGGCCAGACTTGACTAGCATTCATGCTATTTTCTGGTTCCTATTATCCTTGCTTTTCTATGTATTCATAAATTATTGTCTGTAAACTTGTAAAATTGGTATTATCATTGCATTGGATAATAAATTTATTCATTCATTCATTCATTCATTTGGTTGAACCAAATGGTAATTAAACCATCTGCTAGTATACAGATTAAATACAAACCAGGGGGGTGTTTCACAAAGATTTAAGTATGACTTAAGTCGCACTTAAATGCCGACGCGTACATGATATGCAACGCGCGATCTTATTGATAGGTACGCAGTAGTGCGCGTCCTCATGGCACGATCTGACCAATGCGGTCAAGCCTTTCATACCATACGCAACTCGGCATTTAAGTGCGACTTTAATCTTTGTGAAACACCCCCCAGATACATGTAATCATGCAATGTATGTTTTATAAATTATACTCCTTGAAGCACATTTTCTGTAAATTTTGAGCTATACTAGGATTGGGTTTTCATAGGGAATTCAACAGCGATTAGTGGTAGATGAATCTTCTTTAAGGACCTGTAGATTCATGTACAGACAAGGTTGAGTAACTTTCTGCTGGAGTAAAATTTCATAGTCGTTTAATTATAACAGTCACTAATTAGAAAATCAACTTTGTGTTCTAGTACAAGGACATGTATATGTAAATGAATGATATATCTACAAATGTCTTTGTTTATTGCAGTCAAATATAGTTCATTCTATAAATGAGTCTGATTTGCCTGCAGAAAGTTTTTAACATGCTCAGAACATTGTGGCGGTTAAGTTGCGAGTGATTTTCCACAACTTACCCGTAAGGGTTACTGCAAATGATGTGACAGTACCTTTGTAGATGTCATTAATCAACAGCCGCTGTTTTGTTTATTTTTCTAGATCTATGTTGAGAGTCCTTCAAAGAATAAACTACTCAAGGCAGGGAGTATGTAAGTTAACTCTTTAACTATTAAATTCTGTAATTCATATAGGCTTTGTATAGGGAAGGGCATAGGAAAAAGAAAGGGAGAAATAAAATAGGGACATTTCTCCTATCATGTTATATGCAATAATAGAATATTAAGTTGCATAGAAGAGAAAAGGAGATGGTCTGTATTCGAGGCTATATAAACCATATAACACGGGCAAATCCAAGATTTTCCAAAAGGGGCACATTTTTTTGAGAAAAAATTTGACAAGCCAAAAAAAAATTGGTTTTTAAACCAAAAAAGGATATTTCATACCCAAAAATTTTACAAGCAAAAAAAAAATTTGGAGGGAAAAAATTGACAAGCCCCAATTTTTTTTTTAAAGAAAAGGTTTTAACCAAATGTGACGGATATTTATACCAGAAAAAATTTGACAAGCAAAAAAAAAAGTCTTCACTTTCAAATTTTCATTTTGCTTCTAAAATAGGGGGCATGGGCTGGCTGTGCCCCCGCTCCCTTTATCTACCAATGATATAACATATCATTCTTGTCTTCTATTTGATTAAGATTTCTGTACCAAGTGTTTCCTGGGAACTACACGCAATGGGAGAATCTCTTCTTCAAAGCATGTAAAGTAGGAGAGTACGATACTGTCTACAAACTCATCGTCTTCTTTCAAGAGAAGCGACCGAGTTTCATCAACGCGCGCGAGAAAAAGACCGGCAATATGGGCCTCCACATGGCTGCAAGGAATGGTCATTATGTAAGTTATTGAAATTATATTTCCTTAACCCTATCTAGGCCGGGGTATTTTGGGAGTTCCTATGGCTGGGGGGGGGCCTCCCAGGCCCCCCCCCCTAAGATCTTGGCCGTCGACCGCGCGATCGCGCCGAAAATTGGCACGCGGGTTGCCTGGGACATAATCTACAAGATTGTATAGTAATTTATTTCATGCGAATCGCTATTAAGTGATTATGCTAATTTATTCGTAATTAGTATGCGAAATCATACTTTTTCCTCTAACTCCCTAAACAAAGCTCCAAATGTACTAATTTTTGGTATAGAAACTCTTTGTGGTGTCCTTAGCAAGTGTACATGAAAAAAATTGTGATATCAAATCATTTTCTTATGTATTATATTGTTTTTTTCAATTTCTTATGTATTTCCTTGTTTTTTTGACCTTTTGTTTTTCATTGTTTTTTCAATGAAATTTGTTGGGGACTCTTCTGTGATCATAAAAAGCATAAAATGAATACATTTAGACTAGCAAAACTAAAAATAATCATACATTTATGAATTATGGTTGAAAACACAATTTGCATTGACTTTGTACACGAAATCATGTTTTTGAGCCATTTTCGGTCTGACATGCACTTACACAATGTTGCGTAATTTCGGAACCACATACCCGGGTGACGCAAAAGTGGTCTCAAAAGTTGCGCAAGACTTAAAAGTAAAAAGTCAGCGAGTGGCACGGTCAAAAAATTTCGCACGGCAAAAATATCTCGCAAATCGTTGAGGGGGGGGCCTCCGAGGCCCTCCCCCGGCCTAGATAGGGTTAAATCTATTCTTCTATGAAGGTCTAGTAGTCAAGACTCTCTTATTTCAATCTTATGGACACATCTTACGCGCACCCCAATGCCCCACCCCCCCCCCCCCAGTCTCGGCCGCTGATTGCCCGATCTCCACGAAAATTTGCACGCGCGTACAGCCGGATTGTTTTTTTTAATTTAGAATATGTATTTCTTTGATTTTTCAAATCTTTGTTTTTTTATTGTTTTTTAATGAACTTTGTTTGAAATTTGCGCGGCAGCGTAGCAGCAAATTTGTCGAGGGGGGGTCAAATTGACCCCCCCCCTAAAGTTTGATAAGGGTTAAGTGGGACTTGGCATGTCTTGGAGGTACATAGGCCTATACAATAATTGAATGATTGTACAATCATTTGTATTTCTTCTTTTTCTAGGATATTGCATTGTTTCTGCTTGAGAATGGAGCTAAACTCGATGCTAAGAATGTCAGCGGCGCTTCCCCGTTCTTCGGTGCAGTGGAGGGATTACACAAAGGCATCAGTCAGGTATCACCAAAACTTAGCGTACATTACATGATCCATGATTTTCATTGAAATGGTAACATTTGATATGAATATTCAACCTATAAAATCATAAGAAGCAAATATCTGAATAGTGGTATGAACAGTAAAATTAAAATTCCAGTCTTTTTCAAGCCTCCATGTACATAGAGGAATAAAAGCAAATTAATAGTGTAGTAGGTTTCACGGTACACCATGTATCTTTCTTGGGCAAATGTTGGTCCTGAAAAGGACCAACATATTGTCTCTAGAGATTGGCTGGTCCTTTTCAGGACCAACATTTGCGCAAGAAAGATACATGGTGTACCGTGAAACCTACTACACTATTCTTCTTCGCCATGGAAACCTTCAGAAGTTATAAAAGCAAATTAAATTCTAATTCATAATCAAACCATCATTTTCTGCAACTTGAAGCCAATTTGGACTTTGATTTAATAAAGTTGCATGCATTATGTCGATGCTGTGATCTAGATTTGTATGTGTACAACATCTCTGAATGCATTGTAAAATTATTTAGTTTTCATTATTTTTAAAATTTTTACATTTAATCTTTCTAGATGTTTCGGATAAGCGATGGTGCCGGGAAAACCTCTTTTGCACAAGAAGGCAAGGTTAGTATGTTTTGAGATACTAACCCATTGTCTGCTGTAACCGGGTGATTCCTTTACAAAGCCTATGGGATTTACAGTAGTCAGTAGTTGACAGGTTAACCCATGCCAACAAGAAGCTGTCATCCCTGTTCAAAGTGTAATAATAACATAATAGGACTCACCATTTTACACTGATCTGTTATTTCCAATACACTCATTCTTATATCTCCATAGTTTCCAGATAAATCATATTTTACAATGAAATCTTTTTGTAAAGCTCACTTATTGGGGAAAACCGTTCATGATAATTTTTGTCTCACCTGCGAAGCAGAGTGAGACTATAGGCGCCGCTTTTCCGACGGCGGCGGCGGCGTCAACATCAAATCTTAACCTGAGGTTAAGTTTTTGAAATGACATCATAACTTAGAAAGTATATGGACCTAGTTCATGAAACTTGGCCATAAGGTTAATCAAGTATTACTGAACATCCTATTAAAGTTTCATGTCACATGACCAAGGTCAAAGGTCATTTAGGGTCAATGAACTTAGACCATGTTGGAGGAATCAACATTGAAATCTTAACCTGAGGTTAAGGTTTTGAAATGTCATCATAACTTAGAAAATATATGGACCTAGTTCTTTAAACTTGGACATAAGCTTGATCAAGTATCACCAAACATCCTTCATGAGTTTCACGTCACATGACCAAGGTCAAAGGTCATTTAGGGTCAATGAACTTTGGCCGATTTGGGTGTATCTGTTGAATTACAATCAAAACTTTAAAAGTTTTTGGATCTGATTCATGAAACTTGGACATAATAGTAATCAAGTATCACTGAACATCCTGTGCAAGTTTCAGGTCACATGATCAAGGTCAAAGGTCATTTAGGGTCAATGAACTTTGGCCGAATTGGGGGTATTTGTTGAATTACCATCATAACTTTGAAAGTATGTTGGTCTAGTTCATAAAACTTGGACATAAGAGTAATCAAGTATCACTGAACATCCTGTGTGCATTTTAGGTCACATGACCAAGGTCAAAGGTCAATGAACTTTGGCCATAATGGGGTATCTGTTGAATTACCATCATAACTTTGCAAGTTTATTGATCTGACTTTTGAAACTTGGACATAAGAGTAATCAAGTATCACTGAATATCCTGTGCAAGTTTCAGGTCACATGACCTAGGTCAAAGGTCAATGAACTTTGGCCACATTGGGGGTATTTGTTGAATTACCATCCTATCTCTGTAAGTGTATTGGTCTAGTTCATAAAACGTGGAAATAAGAGTAACCAAGTATCACTGAACATCTTGTGCGACTTATAGTAGTTTTCAAAGTCAGCACTGCTGCTATGTTGAACTGCGTGATGCAGGTGAGACGGCCAGAGGCATTCCACTTGTTATATCTCCATAGTTTCGAAATAAATCATATTTTACAGTGAAATCTGTTTGTAAAGATCACTTATTGGGGGAAACGGTTCATGATCAGGTGGACTTCTTCGACAGGTTTTTTTTCCTTTGTTAGGGATTGTACTTTGTATGATTCTTTTTTTTTCTTTCCCAGTCATTTTTTTTAAGTATTATGTATTTATTGTTGTTACATGTATATATCACAGTACAGTCATTACAAGTTTTGCTTACTGAGTTATTACCTCGGTTGTATTATAACTTTTAGAAATGTATTGATGCTTAAATGTTGGGAATTAAATTGAATATAATTATCCCATTTTCAAGGGAAACAAATGAATGTGTCTTTATGGACAGGTGGTTATTACTTGTATATGTAATAGACAAACACTACCTCATTAGAAACGGCAATAATCTGTGTTTATCTGTACTGTTTGAACACACATATACCTGTTTGATTTTCTCCTACATGTGTACTTGTACATATTGGCTCTTATTCTGAAGTCGGGTTGAACTTAGACCATGGTCTAACTCTGTGCTAAAATTATGGGAAGCCAAACGTTTCAAAGTTTTGTTTACAGTGATTGCTTCTCATGTTTACCGTGCTCTTTACTAATTCTACTAATGGTGAAGACAACTGTCATACTTGTCCTTCCCAGGCAGTTAATAATGTTTTGGGAGTCAAATGAGCTGATACATTGAACCTCTACTGTTATAGATCTATGTATTAACTGGCTTTCCATAGTTAAACCACAACTTAAAATCAGAGTTTAAAATCAAACCTGACTTCAGAATAAGGGCCATTGTAACTAGACGTGCAATTCAGTCTCTGGAATGGATGTTTTCAGCTATTAAATCCAGGCAACCAATTGTATTCACCAACAGCCTCACTTTATTTGCAAAGTTTCCCTAAATATCAATCCAAGTAGTGCATGTAGAATGCATGTTTGAAACCTTGATGAATGAAAAGTGACAGAAAAGATTTAAAAATTGAAATAAAACCCATTAATACAGATTGATTTTTGATGCCTATTATAATAGCGACAATCTCGACGTAGAGGCAGAAAGGTAAGATCTACATGTAGGTGATATGACGGTACGGTGCTTCTAATGGAATCAAAGGAAGAGTAGTGAAATAACCCAGCTAAAACTTGCTTTCTAATGTTTGCTGGTGGTGTTTCACAAAGTTAAGCGTGACTTACATCTTGCTTAACCCTTTGAACCCGATAGGCAGGAATACCGGCCTGCCAGAAAACACGCAAATACCCGATAGGCCGGAATACCGGCCTACAGCCATGTGATTTCAAAAGCATGGATTCTAAATGTCAGGTGATCTTCCAAAATGACGTCATCTTTCTAGTACGTGTAGGAATATTTAGTCGATAATTTCAGTCAATGTCGGCAATGATTTCGGAAGGATTTCGCTTAAAAAATGGCCAAAATATGCCACTTTTTTGTGATTGCTCGTGTCGTAGGTGTGGTAATACGTGGCGAGTCACGTGCTTACTATGGGGAAGCAATTGGTATATCTCACTTTGGTGAAAAGAGTGAGCCCAAAACAGACACTAAATTTGATATTTCTGATTGTAGACTAGGTCTACGAGAAGCCAAACAACTTCAGCCGGCTCGGGCCGGGTACTAGCGGGGGGAAGGTGCCGTTGGGTCTCGAATCATGGGGGATTGTATGAATGTGGTCGAGAAGTCATTTATGTGCAAATAATTCAGGGTGTATGTCACGACCGCCCCAAATAATTCAGGGTTCAAAGGGTTAAATGCCGATGTGCGCTTGATGTGTAAAACTCAATCTTATTGATTAATATGCAGAAGCGCGCATCCTCTAATAGCATGATTTTGATCAATGCGGTCGTGCGTACTATACCACACACAACTGGGAATTTAAGTGTGATTCTAAGTCACACTTAAATATATTTGAAACACCACCCTTATCCGATTTGTGTGTTTCAAGAAACATGGATTGTCATACATTTACATGTAAGATCTGTGGAGCGTTGTGGCCCAGTGGATTAGTCTTCGGACTTTGAAACAGAGGGTCGTGGGTTCGATTCCCAGCCATGGCGTAATTTCGTTCAGCAAGAAACTGATCCAAAATGTGCTGCACTCAACCCAGGTGAGGTAAATGGGTACCGGTAGGAAGCAATTGCTTAAGAAGCTGTGTGCGCTATGAACGCCTAGCTTAGCCGGGTAATATAGGAGCACCTTGAGCACCTAACAAGGTTGATATGTGCGCAATAGAAATATCCTATATTATTATTATTATATGTAGGACGTCTTTCTACTTTGGGGAAAATGAACTTTCCGGGAACTTTCATTACATGTATGTGTTCAAACATGTTTTTTTTTAATTCTTTGTTCAATTCTAGGTGGTTGCAAGCATTGTTTGGGATTACTAACATTACTTTACATAATAAGAGCTTGAATCGTATAGGAGTGTCAGCCTAGGTGGTTTTGCATTAGTTAAAATGGAGAGAAACAATTCTCCTTTTTTGACAGATTACAGAAATTTCTTATTTGAATTATGTAACAATTATGATGATTATACATAGAATTTGTATATTGCACTTGCCATCTTTATGAGATGCTGAAGGCATTTCAGAGCAAATTACAGGGGAAAAGGAAGCATTGTAGGTTCGAACTTTTCAAGTGAATATATGCATTAGAACAGCAGAAGTGTTTAATCGGCAAGTTAATAATTCTGATTGTCTTCCTGTAAGAGCTTTGTTGTTCAAATTTTTTGCTTCTAATTGTAAACCAAGGTTACTAAAAACATTCTTTTTTGTGAATAAGTATAAGTTGGTGCAAAGAAGCATTTTCTGGGGTATTTCGTTGGCTCAGTTGACTTCATATGTAAGTTCTACTCACGTTTATTCAGAAAAAAAGTTGTTGCCTAACTGGAACTGCCCTTGAAAATATTTAGTGTCATTGGGCTTGGGGATCTTGTTGGCTGGCTTTCATAAAAAGGTGATGGTCTTTTAAAGGCTAATAAATACTTTAGTGTATGTATGATTTATAGTATTTTTGCAAAATTTGTTTTATTGTAATTTTAAACAGGCACTATGAATGCCTGCTTATCAAAAACTTTTTGACTAGGTGTATCATGATACTATATGCACTATAAGGGGTGCTATTACTCTGGGCAGTTTTCTTAGAAAGACATTTGAATTTTCTTTTTTGATTCAAGCTTTTTTATTTCACCAGTAAAGCAGATTCCAGAAATACATGTAGATGCAGCTTCTTTGATATTTAGTGCGATGCTAACTACTTGAAAATCCTAACCCACATAAAGGTTGATATTTTATTGTCATTTTCAACAAAATTGCAGCTTGAAAGTATAGTACATGTATACACATGGACATTTACCTATTTGATAAGGGCATCCAACTGTTACAGGGTTTGAAGCCAATAGTATCATACCAATTGTCCACTTGGTTACCCAATTGATATTTCAATAATATTTTTTTTTTCTTTTTGTCTTTTTACTTTAGGGAGCCCATGGTAATACTGCTCAGGTGAGTGAAAATTTTGCATATAAAATAAGATTTAGCCCAAATTAATGATTATTTGAACTTCTTGCAAAAAAAATATATTTTCTTCGACATAAAATTTTTCCTATTTTGGGTAAAATTTCACTTGCAAAAAGGCTACAAGTGCAGCATGACAAGGTGTTGGAATTGGATTGTATGTTTGTTTTCTCAAGACTGTATTTCCATACAAATGTGGAAAGTCTGCCTAATTCATCTGGTATGGTTATTTTCAGTTCATCACCCCCAGTGTCGTGATGAGCCCAAAATTTTGTAGGGGCTACAAATGGCGTATTGCGTAAAATTGATGTGAGTTGTGAGCGAGAAAAGCGACCAAGCAAAATTTTGGCTTTTTTTACACAGAATTCTTATTTTGTAGTAGATTTTTACTTCATATTTAGAAAACGATATCATATTTCACCCTTCTCTCTTTCCTTTTCTATTTTATTTTCTTGGTCATGGAAACAATTTTTTTTTTTTGGGGGGGGGGCACTGCTAGATGCCATTTTTCAGTAAATACCTCCTTTTTACTATTTTTTTTACCAATGTGCTTTTTATAAAAGAAGACTTTAGAATATGAAATAATTTTCATACCGCCTTTTTATTTTATTTTTTTACTTAATCGATTGGGCCTTTAATAAAATTCATTATAGAATATGAAATAATTTTCCATTCTTACGCCCTCTATAGTTCTGCTCATGACATGTTTTTCCACCTGTTTCTTTCAGCTTTTGCTAGAGTGGGGAGCTAATATATGGATGAAGAACAAATTGGGAAAGACAGCATTTGATATCTCTAAGAATGATGAACAAAGAACAGAGTTAGTAGGTAAGATGCCGATGATATATTCACTCTTTTAGGATCTTTCCTTTTTCGATCATAAGAGAGATAGATACCTTAAAAAAAAATCATTTCAAACCATGCCCTCTATCAATAAAATAAATCTGATTTGCAAATAAGTTTTGGAATCAAGTGGAAGTGTCACAATTTGCTGGTGCCTTTCAAACTTTTCCATGACATTTTCTCTGGCGACAATTGCTCTGATAGAAAATCTGCCCTGAAGAATAATGTAAAACTTAACCTCCAAAACTACATAAACCTTAAAGAGGAATGAAACCTTTGGAACAAATAGGCTTGTGTAGAAACAGAAAAATCAAAGAATAAGAATAAAGAAAGTTTGAGAAAAATCGGACAGATAATGAGAAAGTTATGAGCATTTGAATATTGCAATCACTAATGCTATGAATATCCTCCCATTGGCAATGCGACAAGGATGTGTGATGTCACTGATGAACAACTTTCCCTTTGGTGGACTATAAAATACCCTCAAAATGTTTCTTTTTGCTTTTTCTTATGATGATACAAACTCTTTATCCATGATGTATTCTTAAAATTTATGTATTACATGCCCTCATGTAGAATGAACACATGATCTATGGATAGATATGATAAAAGAGGCAATTCAAGTGAAATATATACTAAAGTAATGGGGAGAGTTGTTCACAAGTGACATCACACATCTTTGTCGCATTACCAATTTGCTATCTCTATAGCAATAGTGATCGCAATATTCAAATGCTCACAACTTTCTCATTATTTGTCCGATTTTTCTCAGACTTTTGTCGATCTGTTTCTTTGATTTTTCTGTTTTCACACAAGTTATCTTGTTCCAATGGTTTCATTCTCCTTTAAGCCTTATCTTTACATTATTCTGAATCCTAACTCTAACCCTATGCCTTGAGAGATGTCAAGACCAGAGGAAATGTCGCTGGAGCATATGTCGTGCCACCTTACAAGTGGAGTGTTGTTCATTTCCTTCAGCAAGAAATTTGTCCACACTGTGCCGCACTCAACCAATGTTTAACCGTAAATAGACTGGGCTATTTCGATGCCTAAGAAGACTGGGGAGGGGCTGATTCAGCCCCCCCTTATGATCTCAGCCGTCGATGGTGTGATCGCGACGAAAATTGGCACACGCATTACCCATGGCATTATCTACAAAACTATAACATCAAATTCTGCAGAAAATCTCATGTCTCATTAATTATGCTAATTTATGCGTAAAATCATAAGTTTGCTCTAATTAATAAAATAATGCCCTTGAAATGCTAATTTTTGTTTCACACACTCTAGATAGGCATCTGATTAAATTTATTATAAAAGAATTTCAACATCACATTTATTTTCTTATGTATTCTATTGTTTTCTAAATTTCTTATGTATTTCTTTGTATTTCAACTTTTTGTTTTTTATTGTTTTTTCAATGGAAATTGTTGGGGACTTTATTTTGACCATCAAAAAGATAAAATTAATTTATTTTAAGCTGTAAAAGGAAAAATAATGATACATTTATGAATTTTGGCTAAAAACACTATTTGCATTGGATTTGTACACAAATTCACGTTTTTGAGTGATTTTTGGTCTACAGGCACTTACGAAATGTTGCGTAATTTCACAATTTTGGTCTCAAAAGTTTGCGCTAGACTTGAAAGTAAAAATTCAGCGAGCGACGCGGTCAAAAAATTTTGCGCGGCAGATTTATCGCGAAAAATGTTGAGAGGGGGCTGAATCAGCCCCCCCATCTTTTTAGGGTTAAGGTGAATGGGCACCTGTGTATACCTTATGAACAGATATACATGATTGTATCATTACCCCAATCATTAAATGGTTGCTTACACAATGTTTGCATGTCTTCCAATCCCAAGGAAGCAGGAAGAGTTTCCAAATCAATTGCTAAGCAATACAATAGTTTTTTTTTCATCCTACTGGGAGTGCGTACCCATTCAAAACCTGGGTGGAGAGTGGCAAAGTGTGGATTAATGCCTTGCCTAACGTTGCCTGGCTGTGATAGGATTCAAACACACGACCCCTGATCTTTGTTGTGGTTTTAGAGTTTTCATCTCAAGTTATTGATTTTTGCTGATGTGATTTCAGGTTATTACGATCATCTTCAGAACTGTATTCCCCGATTGATGAGAGGTGATATCGCCCTCTTGAGACGACTTGTAGAGGACCATTTCGCAGGAGTACGCAAGTTTGCTAGTCTACGAAGCAGGTATAACGCTATTAAGGTGTTATAAAACTATTGTCAAATTCACTCCAACAAAATTTTAGTTCAATCAAAATATTTCGAAAAATTGAGCAAGTATAATATCGTCGCACACACCACAAATCGTCCTCTCTGCGCACTTCAATGCGAAAGTAAGTTTGGCAGAAAACACATTTAAAGAAATTTTTTTTTTAACCAGAAATAAGTGCAACTACAAGGAAAGCAAATTCTTTTTCCGGTGTCTTCATTCAAAAGTTCAGGTTTCATCCCGTATCTTTATATTTTCTTGAAGTGAATTATTTACGCTACAGTGGGCATCGTGACAGAGAGAATGGTTCGTGGAATAGATACAGTGCGCTATCGCACCTTGCGATTTCACCACGAACCGTGGTAGTAGTTTTAGTAGTAGTGGTAGTAGTAGTAGTAGTAGTAGTAGTAGTAGAAGTAATTGTTAATATTGATTTTATCATTATTATTATTATTGATATTAATATCATTAATATTATTGTTATCATTATTATTGTTACTATTATCATACTTTATTATAATTGCTGTTGTAATTTTATTTATTTATTTTTGTAGATGCATCAATGGTAGCACACTAATCCACACAGCTGCCTACTTTGGTGTCGTTCCAGTTCTCAAGGTTCTCTTGAAAGAACGTGTTGATGTGAATCTAAGGGATTATAAAGGTGCTACACCACTACACAGAGCTAAGGATAAACCAACTATTAGGGTGAGATTATTCTTCATTTTAATCTCTTCTTTTCTCTTCTTCTCCTGGTACTCTTTATCCTTCTTTTTTCATTTCATTTCATTTGTTTATTTCCATTTTCAACAATTACAGTTTCTTCTGTACATGTTGACATATATAAATAACAAAACATATTTCAAATATTCCTGTACAGAAAATTATATTCAAGATTATTACAAATCAGGTTGGAAATGGAGGAGGCTGCTAAAAAGCGGAGCTTGTAGAGTGCAGCCTCCTAATAAATATTCTTGCAGTTGTTAAGCATATAAAAAATATGTCCTCCATCTGTCCTCCATCTTCGTCAGATTCTTCTGATTTTTTTTTCTTCCTCTTCTTTTTTGCTCCTCTTCTCTTTCTTTTTCTCCTTGTTGTTGTTCTTATACTTTTTCTTCTCCTTTTTCTCCTTCTCGTTCTCATCTTTCTTCTTCTTTGTCTTCTTATCATAATTTTGATTCTTCTTCTTCTCCTCCACCTTCTCCTACTCCTTCTACTTCTAGTTCTCCTACTACTTCTCCTCGTTCTCCTGCTTCTCCTCCTCCTCTTCTTCCTCCACCTCCTCCTTCTTCGTTTTCTTCTTCGTCGTCTTGTGCGCCGTCTTCTTCTACTTCTTCTTATTCTGCGTCTTCTTATTATTTTGATTCTTCTCCCCTTCTCTTACTCCTACTACTCCTCCTCATCCTCCTCATCCACCTCCTTTTCCATTTTCTTCTCCTCCTCTTGTTTTCCTTATTTTTCCCTTCATTCTCTTTCCTTCTCCTTATCGGCATCTTTTTTTCTCCATCTATCTCTTGATACCTCCCTATTTTTTGTGCTGATGATGCTGAATATATATCAATTTCTGTCTTGTTTAAGCTGCTGCTTGAAAATGGTGCTAAGCTTAACGCCATTGATGGTGAAGGGAACACGCCCCTCCATGTGAAGTGCTATGGGGAAGGAGGACAACCAACACAGATGGACTGTATACAACAACTGGTCAGTGGAAACTCACCTTCTCTCTAAATACTTCATCTAGATACAAGATTAACAATCACTTTTACATGTACTACGGTTTCCTTATCTAAATCTTTTTAATTTAACCCATGCATAAACGTATGTGGTATAACTCAAGATTCTTGCAATTTGTTTGGTTGAAAGGTCTTCAATATTTGATACATTTTATGCTGCATGGATATTTTATCAGTGAGGATAGATTGTATAATGAACTTATTTGCATGCATCATTGTATACTTTTCTTTGTGTATTCTATAAAAAAAGTCCAGTGTATAATGTGGAAGCATTGTGGTGTAGTGGTTCTGACTCTCGCCTTGCAATCACAAGGTAATGTGTTCAAATCCTTCCAAGGCCTTGTGCAAAGCGTCAATCCACAATTAGCCACTCATCACCCAGGTGTTAAATGTGTATCCGGTAGGATGCGAAAGCCTATGGAATGTGCCTAGCAATCAAGTCTTAGAACTCTTGTTGGAATGCTCCCCAGGGAGTGGAGAAAGTGCTTACAGTGTATACTGACATGCCAGAATCCGATGAACGGGGTCATGATAACAATGTAAAGAAACGTAACTATTGATTATTAAATGTAATTTTTGATAATTACCCGTATCAGACATCTGAGCTGGTCATTTACAAAACTGTATTGCCCTACATTTTCTAAATATTGGGAAGAAATAGGTATATTATTTGTATTTTACTTGTGCTCTATGTGCGTATTGACTTTGCATGGAAAGACCACACAAAATATATTCCCTGGTCTCATATTCAGGCATTTGAGGATGCGTAGACAGAGATATGCTTCATAGTGGTCATAGTGTATCAAATATAGTCTGGCCTTAGAAGAATTATATTGCCCTCTCCTAAAGACTCGGGCCAATATGATTCTGTTGCGGGCAATATATTTCATGTTCCCCTTGAGGCCATTCAATATATAATTGTTATTTATATTTTATTTCTTATTCTTTGTGTTTAGTTATCAGAGAACATCAACTTGGTCCATCGCAATCACAAGGAATTGATGGCCATCCACTGCTGCGCCATGCAGGGGAGGAAGGACGCCATACAGGTACTCCTTGACCTAGACGCTACCAAAGAGGGCGCCATACGAGCGAGCCTGGAGAAGGAAGACCCCAAGTCGCCTCCGTCTCTGCCTCACCTCTCCCTGGCCAATGATTTCCTGGAGTGCGGGGAGTGGCTGATCGATCAAGGTTTCACCTTCAAAGAACATGAGCAGGATATACTTGTCCACAGGTTACTGACAGAGCAGATTAAAAGGTATGACATACTACTTTACTGGTTGCCTATACCTCAGTCACAGTTCCCCAATGCTGTACGGCTAGTCAAAAACCTCTGTTTTATTCGTTATTATTCAATCACCTGTATGTAAATACAGTAGCTGGTATAAAAAAAAAATGAAAACGGCTGTTTGGGACTTGCCGTACAGCCGCCGTGTGGGAAAGGTGACTGAGATATTACTGAATGGATTGGAAAAAATCAGAAAATGGTGGTTATTTTTTGCCTGATTGCTAAAAAAGCGTGAATGCTTGTAAGCAAGCAACCAGAGGACTGACGGTTTAAGGTCCTCTCCGATGGACCTGATAATGAGGATTGATGCCTTACCAAAAGTCAATTTTGCACCAGGTGCTTAGTGCGCTAGTGCCCTTTGATTGATTAAAGGGATTCTCCTGCCAGCACGCTTGATTCGTAAAAGAGTGAGGTTACACCCTGATAAAAAACTTTTTAAAAATTGGTGAACATTTGATGAAAATCAATTTAAAAAAATTAACAAAGTTGTGATTTTTTAATTTTAAGCAGCTCCTCCATACTGGCTGCTATTTTCTCATGCAATTAATAATGTGATTTTACTTTTCCAGTGAGTTGATCATCAGATATGTCATCTCGTATCCCATTCTCTGTGCAAAATATTTGTATTCCTTCTATTCCATTAACTCTTTGCACACTGAATTAATTTTTTGGGGGGATAATGATGACAATTGTTTCCATGTTGATTTTATTTTATTCAAGATTTCCGTATTGCATCATTGATACAAAAATTAGTGCCTTTTATTTGATTATCTAATTTGAATGTAGGGGAGAAAAATGATTATTACGATTGTTTAATTCGATTGTAAGAATTTGCAAAATTGCAACATCAGCATGCGAAGGGTTAAGAAAGAAAGGAATGCAAGGAATTTTTTTTTACACGATTGGGTAGCCGTTTGCATATGACATCACAGATTAAAAGTGAAAAATGTCATTAATCTCTTATTTCTGGATGAATTTTCATCAAACCTTCACCAATCTAACTTCTGCTTGTATTATGACAAATTTATTGTCAAGCTGAATTTCCCTTAAAATCCTTCAATTCTAATTCTAAAAGGAGATAGTTTTCAATGCTCAATTCTTCTTTATCATTTGTATGTATTCGTTCATCTCCTTTGAATATGGCATTTGACAATTTCCAAAAAGAAAACCTTATCGTTTCTTCACCATCTTGATGTGTTCTATTTGCTTGTTTCTTTGTGTAGGTACTGTACATGTATTTTTGATCTGCTTTGAAATATATTACTTGACAGTGTGCACAAAGATAAATCTTATTTTCTTCACTAATATGTGATGTTTTTGTTTGTTTGATGTAGTAAGCAGCGTCTGGACATCATGCGGTTTCTCTTCAAGCATGGAGCGGATCTAGACCAAAGATACGCCGGAGGCAACACGTAAGTCTCATTTATTACCCATCACTTTAGATAATGATCATGAATTGTAATAGAATCAGAATGACTGATATTTCTGTTATACTGTGTGTATATAGGTTTGAGGATGTTATGAATGCCTCTCGGGGGAAGAATTTGGTAAAAAATTTGCAGGCTTTGTTTGGGATGAATCAGCACTTCCTTTTACATTGGTCAATTGCCCTATTTTTATGTACAGTATGATATATTTTGGCTAAAGGACAAGTCCACCCCAACAAAAAGTTGATTTGAATGAAAAGAGAAAAATCCAACATGCATAACACTGAAAATTTCATCAAAACCGGATGTAAAATAGGAATGTTATGACAGTTTATAGTTTCGCTTAATTTCACAAAACAGTTATATGCACATCCTGGTTGGTATGCACACGAGGAGACTGATGGTGTCATCCACTCACTATTTCTTTTGTATTTTATTATATGAAATATTCTGATTTTCCCCTCATTGCCAAGTGAAACAATGATTAATTCCTCCCTGAACATGTGGAATAAGCATGGATTAATACTATATGATTCAGTCAAGTTGTTCCTTATTTTCAAATCTGTAGAAACGAAATATTGTAAAATTCAATCAATAAAAAACGAAATAGTGAGTGATGGACATCATCGACTGACTCGTCTGCATGTCACTGAGGTGTGCATATTACTTTTCTGTGAAAAATATGGTAAACTTCAAAACGCCATGATTTTCTTATTCTTTATCCGATGTGGATTAAATTTTCAGCGTTCTGCTAGTTTGATTTTTCTCTATTTGTTTAAATCAACATTTTTCTGGGGTAGACTTGACCACAAATTAGATTTTCATATTTTTGCTCGGTATTACGGTGGTAGGTGTTGGTATGTGAGTGTGTTTGGGCAAGTTTGGTTTATGAAATTGCTTTATTATCCATTCCTCATCAGGCAACAATCTTAATGGGGAAGTTCTCCCTGGCAGTAAGTTGGTTTTAATAAAAGCAGAAAAATTAGAGAAATATATTTACGAAAGCTTGATAAAAAAAAATCTGTTGATGAATAGGATTATAATTAATAAGTAATTAATTTGTGAAATATTTTTGTCTGTTTTTAGTAAAACCAACATATCGCTAAAGTGAACTTTCCCTTAAATAATATCACTTGCATACATGTTGCTCTTTTCTTTGATTTAAATCAATTCCATCCATTGTTCCATTGTTCCAATTTTCTGTCAAACTTTTTCAACTCCCAAGTTGGCCTTCATGTCAAGAAAAGAAATCAGTAAGACAAAGAAAGTCATATTAGCGTTGCAAACTACATGTATATATGCAAGTACACCATGTACATTGTAGTAGAAGCTTAATTCCTAGCTTTGATACATGTATTTTATATGGTCTTTAAATAATGCATTATTTATACAGTATATCATGGTGTATGCACATTGCAGCTTTTGCCATCATTTCAGCAAGTTTACATCAGTTTCTTGTAGTTTGTTGTTGAGATATGTTTTGTTGAAAAAATTCAGGTCATGTGGTTTGTCTAAATTCTCGGTTATGCTTTTGTAAACTACATGTATCATTGTGTGTGCAGCATTCAAATCATGATTGTTATACATCAGCAAATATGTGACTTTCACACTCGTTTTTTTTTTTATATTATTATTATTGTTATGATTATTAGTATAATTTTTATTATGAAGATGATGATTATTATTATTATTATCATTATTATTACTATCATTATTTTTATTATTATTATTTTATGTGAACAAATTATTTGTTTGGTAATTGGGCCAGGCTCTTTTATACTACATTTTTCTAAAAGAATATTCAATGTGATTTTTGTATTGTTTAAATTGTTCTGATGATTTCTATACTTTGTTTCGTTATGCAATGCTTGTTTTTGTTTTTGGTTGTTTTCTTTAAAATTTGTTCTGGTGTTTTGTGTAGCCCTTTGCATTATGCAGCAGGAATGATGCTTCACACAAAGCGTAAAGAGTAAGGATGGTCTGCCACACTTATCCTTTCTTTATCTATATTTTTATCAAAATATACTAGATGATGATTATCAAGAATTCATTTTGTGAACATTATCACTAATACCCTATTAAACTCTTTCAAAGTCTATGGCGTTTTTGTTTGAAATGATAGCAATTGAAATCAAGAAAAGAAGAAGGATATGAGACATAGACGTAAAGAAGAAAGATGAAAGAAGTATTGCATTAAAAACATATTCGGAGGTTATTTGTTGTTCTACACAAAAAACCAAATTCAATATTGAAGATTTATGCATGAATTTTTGTCATTTAGTTGCAAATTAAAGTTCAATCCACTTTTTGTTCTAGAAATTTAAAAGAAGAAGTTACTTGAAATTCAGAAGAAGAAGAAGAACGAAGTATTTTTATAGATCTTTTGATACAAAAATATAAATGGTTAAATGAAAAGAAACACATATCAATATATTAATCTTCTGTTAGTCCAAATTTCAAGATAATTCATCATCTAGTATCTCTGTGCCTCCATTCACCCTACATCTTTGTTTCCTGAATCAGAGGTTTTTGAGGCACGTGCATGAACAATTTTCACTCTTTTTTCACCTTGTTTGATATTTTCCTTCCTATATTTTATTTGCATGATTTTGGCCTATTTTAAAGATTTATGAATGACTAATAAGATAATACTACTGTATATTTAGACCATGTATGTGTTTGGAGGGGGGGGGATTTGCTCATTATGACATACTTGTTTAACCATTATAGGCTGTGTTTATGTGACCTCACGCGAGAATCATGATTTGAATCGTGATTCAAATCGCAAACATGAATCACAATATCACAGAATCAGCGTTTAGACGACCTTCATTCCATTGCTGTTTCTCCTCAGATTCGGGCCAATCCAGTGCGCATCACTAGTGTGCAGTATGACAGAGGAAGCATGTTTAGGCTCTTGAGGTTACACGGGCCTAATCACTAGTGGCAGGCCATAGATATTCATTCGAGCCAACCCATTGCTATTTTTTTTATTTTGATGTGGCTGATTGACAAAGTGTATGCATATGATTGCCCATCTAACACTGATTCTATTTTTGGTAATTACTGAACTTCCTTTTCCCAAATTGGGAAGAAATATCACCAATTTTGGACTATATTTTGACTGGCGGAAGGATTAGGGCTATTTTGCTATTTGAGGTGATGAATCTGCTCCTCCCGAAGGTGTCTTCAAACACGCCAATTTATTTTTAAAATGAGCCGGTCGAGGGACCCTTTTCTGGTCAGATATGGATTGCCAGATATATATCCTATCCACTGGTAGTAAACATTCGACCCCCAAATTTCATCCTTATTTTTTATGAATTTTTTAAAGTGCCAATTTAACACATGAGTCTATGGGGAATGAATTAGGCCTGTGAACCTTGATAAATCAATCTTTTGCATTACAATTCAGTCTTATACCTCATTTTGTTTACTTATGTTCATCTTGTTTCTGTAGTTTAAAAATGAATTGCGCCTCTTTGTTAAACATAGCCCTCTCTGTATAAAATATATTTTCTCTTTCAATAAAATCTCTTATTTTTCTGAAGATTATGAAGTGAGGGTTAGATTTGTGATCTAGTGTTTATAGTTCAGAATCATATGAGGAGGAATAAGTTTAAGGTCATGTTTCAAAGCTCACGTTTATGTTTGGCTTAATAAGTCAGGGTGCTACATAAGCACTTGCCCAATTGCCCGGGGCAAGTAATAGGTAGAGTCGGGCAAGTGTTTTGAAGTAAAGATCAAAACTACTTGCCCGAATTGTGCAAGCAAAATTCTCACAGAATGACCAAAATTAGGGTTGAAATGATATGATATTGACCCTAATTTTGGTCATGGCAGGCAAGATAAAATCACTTTGGAAAAAAGAAATGCAATAACATGGTAGATTAGTTCATGTCAAAAGAGAGAAAAAGATCAATGGCTTTGATAAAACCGCAAACTTTCTTCTGAAGAGGTAAAACTTTTTTCAAGGATTTTTTTTCGGGCAAGTGGAATAGATTTTTGGGCAAGTATATCCCAAGTACTTAAAAATTCACTTGCCGACCAGGCAAGTGCTTCTAAAAAGTTAGGTAGAACCCTCTAAGTGCATGTTCAGTAGGAGCAAATGACATAGAACCATCTCTGCACATATCAATGCATGTTAATTTGCTACTCTCTTGACTTTGTGCTAACCTTTATATTTTCTTTTCTACAGAATTCTGCATGGATGCCCACTATCCTGTGCTTTTCATTTTCTTATCTAGATTGCATGACAATGTCTTTCTTTTTTCACCGTTAACATCAATATTTTTCCCTCTATTCTATCACAATACTGGTTAATATTCGTTGCATGTAGTTCCACTTCCAAGTGTGAATGAATTTATGAAGACTGCTCCTTTCATTTCTCTGTTGCCACCAATCTCCACCTTTATTGAATAGCAAAACAACCAAATCTGTTTGCTTTTTTTATAACAATTTTAGTTGTAAAATGCATGATAAATTGCAGTTATCTTTCCCAATAATATATGCTTGGGGAAATACATGTATGCATATCATGTTATGTGTATATAAACTTGAAGATATATATATATATACTTGTATACATATATGTTGCCAATGAAAGTTAAGTACATGTATACTGACCAGGACAAGAAGTCATATCACAGAAGGCTTGTTATTAAACAATTGAATGTGCCATCTAAAATATAATTTCTAAATATTCATTGAAAATAATTTAAATTAATTCAGTGTTTATCTTTTTCTCATTCATGATAATGCTTTACAGTGTGATTTGCATAAATGCCTTTTCATGTACATTATTGTAAGCAATTATTTACAAGATATTTCTTGAGTCTTTCAAGTTGTTCACAAACACCCCCCTACCATAGAGTGGAACATTCCTGTCCATCTCCTTTCTACATTTGTGCATTGCTCCATCAGACCAGTCCATTATGCTGCGGGGATGACAGGACCAACTGATATATTGGAGCTTCTCATCGAGTACGGTGCAGACTTAGACTCGGTCAATGATGATAATTGCACCCCTCTCTTTTTCGCTACCCAGTCCAACAATTACTTCGCTGCCAGTGTCTTATTGAACGGAGGTAAAATAATATCAACATCTTAAAGCAAATGCAAGCAAGAATTAGAGAATGAATGATTTGCAATTATTTTAAAGTCTTATGACTGATTTGGAGCCATAAGGTTAAAGGTAAATTGCTAGTTTTGGTAACGATATCAATACCAATGCATAGAAATAACAATACAAAGAATCTATTAAGCAATTAATGGTAAATGCCAGTTTTGGTAATGATATTAAAATGAGTTCGTATAGAATCCAATGAAATGACCACCAAAGTGTCTGTTTGTATTATAAATAAAACGCATGTGCCAAAGGGTTCTGATAGAAATTGTGTAATTGCTGAGAAATCAGCAAATAAGCACAGGATTCGGGTAGAGCGTCGGGCCCGACGCTCTAAGCAATAATTATACATTGTCCCACGTGCGCTTATCTGTGTTGGGGATCTTCGGTGTGAACATTTTTCAGCGTAGATTTCAAGATTCACAAAGTTCAGTTAATGTAACTGTACCAGATCTAGATCCTCGATGATATACCGACAATTAAGCCTTGTTTTACAGACTTTCTCATGAAATCTGTGTTTACTGCAACTACTGGAATTTCTCTTTAATTTGCCATTGATTGCAAGATTCCTGTAATGTATTTTCGTGTTTTTTAAGGAAACCAAAATACAAGGAGAGAATCTATAGTATCGGAAAGAAAAAAATTAGAGGAGCAATCTAAAACTTGTTTTTATCAAAATCGGTTATAGAATAAGCGAGTTGTGGAAGTTATTATCTTTTAAATTGCATTATCTTGCCTCCTTCTGAATACAACATATGTCATGGGAAATATAATTCACACCACATATGTCAATGTCAGAATGAGATCATGTGAAATATCTCAAAAAGAGGGAGACAATTTGACAATTTGAAAATTTGAGTACCAATCAAATTGAGAGTTGTCCACAAAATCAGCTATTTTGAAGTACGTTTGCCAATTTGAGGATCCCCATAGAAAGTGAAACGAGACTTTGTAAACATCCATAACTTGCTTATTTCATATCCGATTTTGATGAAACTTGTTTTGAATTCTTCCTCTTATTTTACTCTTTCCAATAAGATTGCTACTTTTCTTAGGTTTTGGTTTCCTTTTAAGTGTCCAAATTGGTTTGCAGTCCAACTTTCAATGAAAAGTACTATCACTTTATATTCATGTAGGGAGTGAATAATTACAGGAACAATGAAATACATTAGTATTGATAAAAAGAGTATCATTTACCCATTCTTTATGTGACTGTACATCTACTTCTACATTTACAATTTGTTACTATATGTGAGACTAAGATGTTTGATTTTATTTTTTCATTACATATATACAGGGGCCAACGTGAGGCATAAGAATATCCAAGGTTTGACAGCATTTGACTGCATCATTGACTTTGATGAGTGGTTAGAATGTGGATTCTTTACTGACGAGGTCAAGGCTCGGCTGAAAGGTAAGAATTTTCTTCATGTTTTCAGAGACTTTATTTCTATTTGTGGGTATATACATATATCCAAACTACATTGTAATGCACAAGATGTAATGTGGTGTAGATGAACTGTTTTAGTATACATGTATTTATGATGAGGATGATCCACCGTGTTTGTATTGTGCCCTATTTCTGTTAAAAACATCCATAGGCGCAGGCTCTATAGATCTGGTGAAATATGTGAGTTTTGAGAGACGATTTGAAGAGTTCATTGTTGTCAATTTCACAGAAAAAATGGATTAGGTATTTACATGTGTATATCATAGCACTTTTTGCTTTAAAATTTGTAATGAAGCAAACGAACGTACCATTAATCATTGGATAAGCTTTAACATTGCAGTGAATGGGGGCTTGTTTTTATTTTTTCCAAGCCTCTTGAGCATTTTGAGGGTGAAATTGCCGAGATCCGCTTCATGAATTCTTTCCCCCGAATGGCATTATATATCAAATTCTATCCACCTCCCCCTTCCACCTACAGCTCACAGCCTGAAGCACGCCAGGGATCTGGTCCGAGCTATCACCCAGAAGGTCAGAGGCTCCCACCGCAAGGGGCTTTTTGCCCAGGCAGCCCTCCGCTCGAACGCTCAGAACCACGGGGTCGATCGTCAGCACCCCCTCTCTGCCTCGTTACCAATTAGGGGGGCGTTGAAGGGGAATCTCAATAATAGCAATATGAAGCTCGGACAGGGTACCATACTGCCCCCTCTCAAACCAAGGACTTTCATGAAGAACTAATAATAAGTTATGATAATAATATTTGTTTTCAGTTCTCGCATTCATGTAACGAGGGGCGTGGGAACGATTTCGGGGGTGCTGGTTTGTAGAAAATAGGGGTGATTCTTTCCAAACGTCGTCTCTTAAATAAAACGATTATGTGAATCTCATTTTTGAGATAATTTTGTAAACGAAGCCTAATGAGCATACAAACCAAAATTCCACCCCAGAATACCCCAGCACCCCGCTTTCCAGGGTCATACATGTAGCACACTACATGTAAAATCTCCAGGCCCTTCCAATGGGACTAGGAGAGAATTACCCTGGCTTTAGCCGGGCAAGCCTTTTACAGCGCACAAGCATTTCAAGGAATGAATTCCTGCCAGGTACCCATGTACCTCACCTGGGTTGGGTGCAGGACAGTGTGGATCAATTTCTTGCAGAAGGAAAGTACACCATGGCTTTACCAAGTGATCTGTATCATTGTGTCATCCTCAAACCTTATTTATTTCAGCCATTGTTGTAAAGTCAAGCATTTCCCTGACTTGGATGATATCGTAGGGAAAGTTACATCCAAAGAAAGTAAATACTAATGGAGATCATTTTCTATTGAAAAAATGGCAAGTACCTGGTTTATCACTTTAAAAAAAAGTCTATTGACCTCGTTTAACCTTTCTTTGGCATGTTCTTGGATTCTTTGGAGTTTTCATGAATTTTTCACAACTTGATGCTCAACTGGAACATGGTTCATGCCACTTATTGAGTGGCAAGTCATTCTTCTCGGTCATTTTAATTCCTATAGAATGACTGAGAAATGACTAAGTTCTTATATTCATTTGCTCAAATATACTTTGTAATAAAAATATTTGCTATTTAAAAGGTAATATTCATTCAAGTCTTTCATATCTAATATATTTTTCTGATTTATTTACTTTATATGAAAAAACAAAAAACCCATTTTGCTTGTTATATGCAGTATTGATGATACCAATACTAAACAGTTTTTATAAAGTGCTCATCACATCAGAAAACAATCATATGTGCTTCCAAAAAACTTTGATATAATTTCAGTTTAAGCACACCATCCTTTAACAAGTACATATAAAAAGAGAGCCGATTGATATGATGTACATTAATTTATTAATTTATATGATAATGTAAATTTATTTTTTCTACCATTCTATTGTACAGCTGTAAATATTGTACAAAAATAGTAAATAATGTATTTGGCCTTTTGTGCAAAATAAATGGAATCATGAAATAGAATTTTTGTCATTTTGTTTTATTGCCTTGCTTTCTTGTTTGATTAATTATAGAGAAAGCTTCACATCAAAGATATTGGTCGATGTTAGAAAGGTCTTATTAAAAAAAAAATCAGGAAGTTTGATGTGTGTAGTATTTAACATTGTTCATATAGATTTATGAAAACAAAACACAAAGAAAGAACAAAAAAAGACACTTGGGACATTTGTGACTGAAAAGTTTTTTTTTTATGCATGGGAGTTTACTTGGTTTTGGATTAAATTCTGGATGATGCCTTCGTTCACTTAATTTTTCACTTTTTGAAGCACTAAATAGTAATTAATGATGGGGGGTATGTATGTGATGAATTTGTGGAAGTGAGCAAGGACAAATGATGATAGGTATTGATGTGGGGGAATATGATGAAAGTTGTGGGGTGGGGGCATATCATGAAGTTGTGGGGTGGGGGCATATCATGATGTTGTGGGGTGGGGGCATATGAAGTTGTGGGATGGGGGCATATCATGAAGTTGTGGGGTGGGGGCATATCATTAAGTTGTGGGGTGGGGGCATATCATGAAGTTGTGGGGTGGGGGCATATCATGAAGTTGTGGGGTGGGGGCATATGAAGTTGTGGGGTGGGGGCATATGAAGTCGTGGGGTGGGGGCATATCATGAAGTTGTGGGGTGGGGGCATATCATGAAGTTGTGGGGTGGGGGCATATCATGAATTTGTGGGGTGGGGCATATCATGAAGTTGTGGGGTGGGGGCATATGAAGTTGTGGGGTTGGGGCATATGAAGTTGTGGATGTTGGGATGGGCGTATGACAGGTCCCTGGGATTTTTTTTAATGGGGATGTTGATGTAACTTTGAAAAGAAAAAAACATTTAAAGGGTTTTCACTACAAAATGGAGGTCAATCAAGTCTCGAGAATTTCTAAAAGTAAAAAAAAATGAAAGTCATTTTGGGTACATTATAATACGTCTTGCAGAATATCGCGGGGTGCTTTCTATGGAGAATAATACACAAAACACCCCCAAGGGCCATGGCATATGATGAAAGTAAGTGTTGTGGATGTATGGGGGCATAAGATGAGTTTTATGGATGGAGGGATATGGGAAATGTGAATGCGGGGAGCATGTGATGGAAGTTGTGGATGAGAGGGGGCGGTCATATGACATTTATGGTTGGGGGCATATGGGAAAATTTATGGATTTGATGAGCATATGATGAATGCTGTCGAAGGCCGGGGGAGGGGGCTGTGAATGAATGTTGTTGTGCGGCTTTTCAATTTCAAATTCGCTTTTGACATATAACGGTAATTGATTCAATGAGTGCTGCTTGTAGTGTTACAATGAGAAATGTAGTGTTCAGGTAAAGGTCATGATGGTAATTTATAGTTATAGAGAATGTAGTGGCAGCTGTAAGCCCAAATCGTCTCGGCTATTTAGCAGAGCAGAACGCCCGCTTTTCCGACGCTGGCGGCGGCGTCAGCAACATTGAAATCGTACCTTCTGCAGAAGGGATAGGTTTAAAAATACAATAAATCTGAAGAGTTCGGGATTATTAGTGATTGTAATTTGAAACGGAAACAAGATCAAGTGTTTCGTGGTCCAGTCACCATCCACTCCCACCACCAAAAAAAAAATAATAATTAAAAAATCCATCTTTCTTGGTTTCTTCGCTCTTTTGTTCTATGGAGTGGCGCCATAATACCGAGATACCCCGTCTCCCATCTTTTACTTATTTCATTTTTGCTAAGCTATGTTTCAGCATTTTATTGTTGGCTTATGTAATTTGATTCCGACTTTTTCCTGCATTAAGTTTTGCCTCTACATCGTATTTATGTCTATATCATGTCATTATAAAGTTGTTACTTGGTTGTTTTTAGCCCATATTAGGATTATAGTTCATGCATTGTAAGCTTATTTTGTTTATTCAATCCAATAAAATGCAGAAAATCCTGCGAAAAAATTCCTGAAAACAAGGAATTTTGTTCAAGTGAAAAAAAAAAAAATATATATATATATATATATATATATATATATATGCATGGCATAGAATGCAATAATGGTATCGATTTCGAAATGAATTATTAAGTACCTTTCGAGTGGTACACTCAATCGTTGACCTCAATAAAGTCATAATTCAATGTATCAACCAAGCATTAATCTTCTCCCACATCCATATCCATGAACATCGATAGTTCCATTGAGACATATAGCACATCCCTAATACAAATTGTTAATATTGATAAGACACACTAGACTCATTAGTTTTCACACGAAAACTAATGAGCCCTCTATTTTTGTATTACTTTCTTTTTGTTAGATCGAAACTCGTTGATTGATTAGAGGCCTCTTCGTTTCGTTGTAAGTACCTTGATGTTAATTAAGATCCTTAAAATAGTGGCGTACAAACTGCAAAGTAAGTTAATAATTTCTAGGGGGTTGATTTTTTTGTATTGCGCTGCTTTTACCAACTTGCAAGCAAGCAAAGCTAATCAGGAGCAAATAATTTACATCTTTTTAACAATCAGCGAATTTTTATACACAATTTTTGCGTGCCAATCTATCCGAAGTTAAAGGAAATTTGGTATATACTTTAAGGTGATCTGCCAAAGAAAATATAATTTCGGTGGAAAATTAAAAAAAAACAGCAGCCCCCCCCCCCGCATAAGCCGAGAGCTCTAAACACGCTTAAAAATAACAATATGGTGACTTTGCCCCCCCCCCCCTTTTTTTTGGCTGCGCAAGCCCTTGGACACAACTTAAAAACTAAAATTATTTATAATTTTGTTCTTATATAACGTAATCTTTTTTACATAAATCTATAAATGTTATCTATGTCCCATGGTAATTCACATTGTTTTATGTATTTCCGATTGTTAAACTTAAGTTTACATCTTGATGCTACGTTATTGTAATTATATTACAATTATTATAAAATGTTAAAAGTATTTAAAAACATTATGTTAATATAACTTGGGTTAATTTATGTATCAATCAAATAATAATATGCTACCATCAATCTTTGATTCTTCATTCAACAAAAACAAAACTATTCATAAGTACCCTACACGTCACTCCGAGGAATTTCATTTTCCTCTACCCCGGACAATTCTTGCCAAATCTATCTTCACTTTCGAAGGCCCTCGACTTTGGGGCACTCTTAATAATACTCTTGATAATACTATCAAAGATTCCCCAAGCCTAAATTCTGTTAAATTTAAGTTGAAAAAGTCTCTCCAAGATACTCGTTAGTTTATTTAACTCTTCATCAACCATACATTATATTTTTCATAAATACTCAGCACTACGAACTGTGAAATATGATATTTTTCGTTTTCATGTTGATCCGTAGGGCCTATATTCGCTGTAAGTATCGGAGCAAGAATCTGGAGACCACTGATCTTGCTTTTTTCTCTCATTTTCAATTTCTTTCTTTTTTTTTCTTTTAAACTATTCATTCAGATAGATTTAAATTCAAATTTTTACCATGTTGTATTTGTGTTTTGTTTACATTGTTCATACGTATATGTTATAGGAGGCTGCATCCTGCAAGCTTCGCTTTTTAGCAGCTTCCTCCGTTTCCGACCTGTTATCTTGATTATTATACATAATAAGTTTCTTTGTTTTATTGATTAAAATAAAATCAAGATGTATGTAACAAAAATATTTTAAATGTAAATGATTGTTGGAAATGGAAAAATAAATGAAATGAAATATTATCGGGATTCGAACTTGTGTGGGTTTTTTCAAACCCTTTTTATATCCCTTGACATGTTTTACTATGTATGTTTTACTTTTCTAAATAAATATCTGTTTTGACCAGATCTGTTTTTGTGGAAATTGCGTGCCAAAGCAGAAGGGGTTACTAGTTTCAATTTTCTTTTCCAATGCGACAATCGAACCGACAATACTGCTCTTACCATATCAACCGAAAGTACACTTAGGTACGTGGGTAAAGGGGGGGGGGGTATCGACAATACAATGGTTTTTCAAGTCAAGGGGGCGGAGGAAAGATATATATTTTTATTAAGTGAAAGAAGAAGCATGTTTTAATGAAAAGGGGGGGGCGTAATAGTGGGTTAAATAACTGTATTCAGCCCTATTATTCAAATGAGATGAAAAAAAACGATAAACTTTCGAGTATTTGCTATCCTTAATATCAATATGCCCCGAGGGTGCACTCACAGATTATGACAGCAAGGGTGCGCGCGGTCATTAAGACCCCCCCCCCCTCCCTTCCTTTCATCAATTAATGTCAGCAGTTCCCAATCATATCATTATCACTATTTTTCAGTGACCAACTCGTTCCCCGTCCCCCCTCCCGTTCATGAGCCCCTCATATCAGATGTTTGTTCTCGAAGACCCCCCCCCCCCGAATTGCATGTTAAATTCCAGTTCCCAAGCACCCCAATTTGCAGAGGGCCATCCATTTATTAAGCCCCTCGTTTCATAGCAACTTTATTTTTTAAGGTATGTTAGCAGATTTGGGGGCCGCACACCAGTACCCATCAAAATCCGAGTGCCCCCCCCCCCCCCCCCGCCCCGAATAAACTCCCGCGACACCCCGCCTGTTTTTATAGATTTACGTGACGGCAAACCTGTCTTCCTTGTTGCCAACACTTTGAGGTTAACCAACTTAATATCAGCTAGGGGCCCGTTTCATAAAGGACATGCAACTGTGGTATCTTTGCCATAATGACAACTACCATGGAAACAGGGCTCAACAGCCAATCAGAATCAAGGTTTCATTGGAAGCTGCCATAATGGCAGAGTTACAACAGTTGCGAGTCCTTTATGAAACGGACCCCAGATCGTCAGATTGCTACAAAATTAATCATTAGCAGATAAGGAAAGCAGAAACGAAGAGCAGTTCAATTTAGAGCAAGAATACAATTTTGGATAAGCTTACCGAAGTACACACATCTTGATTGTCTATTCCTAATACAAAGCAGACACGATTTTATTTCATTTGATTGTGAAAACGAGCCCGAGCTTCTCAACTTTGTAAGCTTGAGACATCTATGCACGGCAAAACTGAATCTCTTTGAATCTGAGACGCGTCTTCAGCTGTTGTTATTGGAAGTCATTGGACAGGTTTGTGATTTTTTAAAGATATGTAAGTACCTTACAGAAAACTGAACTTGACGAAGAAGATAGATGATGATTTGCCACAAAAGTTAGGAGGCTGACTGAGATCTATTTCGGATTATTGGAATCAATATGGCGCTCAGGAAACTTTGTCTTTTTGTTCTTTTGGTGATCTACACTTACACTTCTACAGAAGCGTGCACTCGGAAGCAGAAGTGGTCCCCATGCAGCGAAACAAAAAACTGTGGACATCGACCGTGGAAGACAGAGAAGTGCGTTGACTGTCGGGACCTTGGACTGAACGACCCTCCAGAATGGAAAACTCAAGCAGTTCCTAATGGAATAGATTTCAGTGGAAATAGCTTGACTAACACAGTTATTCCTACCACCGATAGTGTTTCTTTGAAATATCTATCACTGGCTAACAATAAACTTAACACTACTGGCGCATGGAATGTTAGCAACTGGGAAGGTTTGAAGTACCTGTTCTTGAATGAGAATCGGATTAAGAATCTTCAACAAGACACATTTTCAAGGCTCAAAAACTTGAAGTGGCTTGACCTGAGCAACAACCTTATAAGATCCGAGAACATTGACATCTTCTGGGCAGGGAATACCTCTAAACTTACAGGACTTGACCTATCGTCGAACCTGTTAGATTCTCTAACCAGGCGAATATTCATCGGTCTTTCCTTCTTGAGGAATCTGTATCTATGGGACAACAACATCAGTATCTTGAAACCGTTTTGGTGTGATGGTCTGCAGAATCTAAGGCATTTAATCATATCCCACAATAAAATAAGCCGCGTTACCAAAATCACGTTCAGTGGCCTTCGACGACTTGAGACACTTCACCTTCAATTCAACAATATTACTCACTTCGATGGTGAGTGGGGGCAGGATCTGTCTTCTCTGAGGAATCTCGACGTGTCTTACAACAATATATCCTCGTTTTCCCCTGACAGCCTGATCAATCTTACGTCCTTAGAAATCCTTAATATAAGAGGCAACCCCATAGTTCAAGTTGATCTCCCATATTTCCCATTGGTGAAAACTCGCTTTGCGTCTTATACTTTACTCAACAACTTCTCCAAGCAAAATCCAACCAATCCGTCAAACCTGACAATACTGTATATTGGTGAGGATCAGTGGAATTCAACAAATCTGTTGTATAGATCATATCTGTCAATCAGTGACGTAGATGCTGTAATGCAAAAGAATGATTCTGAACAAGTAACTGATTCTTCATGGAATTCTCCATATCGGGTTTTCTGGATTTGCATGCCACTTCTGGCAGTTGCCTTAGTAGCGGCAGTAGTAGCAAGTGGATGCTGTCTTCACCGAATGATTATTCAGCAGAAGCAGCATCGGCATCACGCCAAAATAAAGCAGAGTATTGTTTATGTGCCTTTCACAGAATCCTTGAAGATAAGAGGGTCTGTCATGAACAGTCGATGTGGAACCCTTGATATCTATAACCGAGATGAGACAAGACTCGAAGGCGACGATGGCGCATGCACGAGACCTGCTCTTAAAAGGAACCAGAGTGGTCTTGCAGCAGCTTTTTCTGGGCTCCATAAGGTGCACTGCAGCAGTGAGTCTGATGAAGGGGGTACAGCTGACCGTTCGGATAGGTTTCGGGAAGATTCATCGGAAGATTTAGGACGTGATGAAAGCAATCGTACAATGCTCTCGTTCAAACCATTGGGTTTTGGTCACCGGCGCAGAAACAGCCTCCCAGACAGGCCAGTATCAGAAATTAAAGATGGATGGCTGTATGAAATCATATCCCCCAAATCTGAAAAACTGTCATTCTCTGATGATACTGGAACGAAAGCAGCAAAGACGAAACGAGATTCCATCTTGCAATACGAGAACATCGCTGGAAGATGCTGGACAAGCCGCGCAGAAAGACCTGCAGCCTCCCGAAAAACCATCGAGAGCACTAAATACAACCTTCTTCGAAGCCTCAGTTCCCCAATGGAATCAGAGACTGAAGGTAAAATGTATCAACCGTCGTTAGATTCACCCCCTGTCGCCCCGAGACCACTACATACCCTTAAAATACCGAATAATGGTAGAAGTGGGAATTTGTATACTGAGATGGGCAACTTTGATCCTCAGAACAATTCTCAATGTTCGGCTCTGCTCCTTCATTCTGACGACGTCAACAATGCTTTTTCTGAAGATGATGAGGAAGGGGTAGTCTACGACGAGGTCTTTGATGAGGAGGATAACTACATTGTCGTGTTGCCCTCAGTGGCAGATGATCCACCCATGTCAACGAAACAAGGTGTTGATCAAAAACTTCCAACTCCGCCAATCAGAATTAACGACATCGAAATCTCCGATAGTCATTCTTCTAGCAAATATGAAAACGAAAGCAGTCGTTCCCATGTTTACGACAATGCCGCGTTCACCGAAAGTTCTGACAATCTTAACGATCGATTCGACCCTGATGACGCTTTCAACGCTGAACTCCTGGATGATCCAAACGGCACAGACGACGACGTCGAATCCGTGGATGACTGCGGGATGACACTATCTGAAAGCGACGAGGAGGAAGACAGGATTGAACTGTACGGCGATGATGGAAAGCTTCTAAGAGTACCGTCTGTCAGGGATTCGATCTTGACCCAGTCGACGTTCGATACTGTTTCGTTGTTACTGAGTCTGTCCAGTGAGAACTTGTTTACAAGTACCTCCAGCTTTGAAATCGAGGAAGACGGATATGATGCCGAGAAAAAGACGAAAAATGTCAGTGAAATGCATACTCTCTAATGACCTGTGGCAAACTTAATCAAAATTATGTCCAATACGCAATTATATATAGTACGAACCATGATGGAAAAGGGGGCTGAAAACGAATTCCAGTTGAAATAAATGACATATAATTGTATATTCTGAAATTCGACAGTGTAATGATATGATGCTTGCCGGAAAATATATCATAAAAGGTACAATTAAATAGCAAATACAACTCTTAATCAATTTCGGTAATGTTTGGCGAAAGAAATCTCCGAAATTAACAATTTAATGACCGAATTTGCATAATTATACAAACGATAACTTTTGCTGCTTAAGTTTGCATTTGTTCTAAGTACTATAGCAAAAATGTGTTTTTAGAGTTTTAACAAAAACAAGCACTAAGCCAAGAAAGACTCTCTCGACATTAGGCTATGTGTATATTCTCTTAAAAATATGTGAAAATTACGTGGGTTCATTAGTAGTGACGTCATATATTACGTCATTTCGATTAGAAGTCGGCTGATAATATCCGGCAGCAATGCATTTTTTTTTTAACTCGAGAGAGCATTCCATCCAGTGGTCATTTGCTTGTCCGACTTTTGGTTGAATAAATCTCCTGGGCTGCCGAACTAATAAAGAAATGTTTATCTATGGGCAAAGCTCACAAATGTAAAATTCAGTAGTTGCCAGAGGCATGCGAGCCCTTATTTATTCACTCCTTTGATAAGATCCGTCGAATTGTAGTCGCTGTATTTCAAAAGCTTAATGCTAAGATTGTAAGTTTTCGACAATGTTTTATATGTGACATTTATATATATGTTGTTAAAAATATTTCTTATTTCATTATACGACGAATTCAACTTTTTATGTACATGTATGTGACAAACCACCCCAAAATCACTAATAAGTCACCAGGGAAGGCTCTCTGTTAATAGCCAAAACAGTACATTGGTCTTCAAAAAGCCAAAATCCAAAACCTAACTTGTCTGAAGAGATATTTGTTCATCTTCATACTGTAAAAATTTCGAGTTGTAAAGTTTAACAGAAAACAAAAAACAAGGCTTTCTTTGACACCAGTTTTTGCAGACTGTTTGGAAGTTCCATTTAAATTGTTCAGTGTGCACGTTTCATGCTATAAGATCTCGCTTTGTTTTCTCTGCATACGCATTTGCGTGAGTTTTTATTGATCGAATTCAATTTTGGCGACGTATTGTTGGTTTGAGGATGGCTGGTCACATAGGCCGGTATTCTTAAGTCAGGTTAAATTTAAACTCGGGTTTAAAGTTGTGGTTTAAGTATGTATAGTCAATTGTGACATAAATATCTAACACTATAGAGATATAATATTTCAGCTCATTTGACTCTGGAATCATTCTCAATTGTCTAGGAACTATGAATAAGATAATTGTCTTCATCATCGATGAATCAGGAAAGAGCACAGTAATCATAAGAAACAAACAATGCAATATATTTTTTACACCTTTGGCTTCCCATAATTTTAGCACAGAGTTAGACCATGGTCTAACTCTAACTTAAACCCGACTTCAGAATACGGGCCTGTTTGTCTTTGAAAATAAGCATCCACCATATTCACAGTGCAGGTTTTAAGTTGACAATAGGATATGCACTGGCAGATCCAGGGGGGGGGCAAAGCGGGCACGTGCCCCCCCCCCCCCTTGAAGCAAAATTAAAATTTGTAATGTAAAGATGCCATTAAATCAGAAAATCAGAGATGTGCCTCCTTTCTTGAATTTGGAGACCTGTTTTGGGCGTGTCAAAATTTGCCTCCGAAAATTTGCCCCCCCCCCCCTTTGGAAAATCCTGGATCAGCCCATGAGGATATGTGTTTGTTACCCATAGGACACAAGCGCAAACGCGCATGCAAAATATTTACAAGACCTTGTTATGCCTTATACAACTAGCTCGTAGAGATCATCGCAACAGCATCTTCTTAAGACTCCCAAAACGAGCTTTCTATGCTGCAGCACCCCCTCTTTGGAATATGATTTGCCATTGAAGCTAAGTATTGTATCATCACTAGATACTTTGAAATCTAAACTGACGTATTATCTTTTCTTACAGTTAGTAGTTCCTTGTACTTTGACACTCATTCAAACTCTCTCATTCTTCCTTTTTCTTTTGCGCCTCGGAAAAGAAATTTTATGATGGCCCCATATAAATGCTTATTATGATTATTATAGTTATTATTTTTATTATTTTTATTATTATTATTATCATTATTATTATTATTATCATTATTATTATTATTATTATTATTATTATTATTAAGATTTAACATCTATAGAGGTTTCGCATAAATTGGGTTCCATAATCCAAAGAATGATAGGCCTAACATATTGTTGTTGATTAACTTTAATAAACACTTCTCGTTCTTACTTTCAGTTAATAAGGATGTGATTCCTTCCTGGTTGAAATGAAAGGATTTTTCGTAATTCTGGACTACCGAAACTAGCTGTCTCTTTATATCATTGTTTCTTCACTCCTTCGTTTTTCATCTTATCTCTTCATTCTTTCCACCACTGTCTCGAGACCTTGAGTCCTCATACCATTGTCTCTTCACACTCTTGTGTCTTCATATAGTCCTGTATTTTCAGGCATCTGTCTCTATATATGCCTCTCTTCACCCCCTTGTCTCCTCTAATCCTTGTCTATTAATACCCTTGTCTCTTCATTTCCTGGTATCTTAATACGATTGTCTCTTCGTACACTGTCCCTGTCTCTTCATAAACTTGTCTTTTCATCTCACATTCTCGACTCTCTTCATAGTCTTGCTCCTTCACATCCTCGTTTGTAATGTGTTCATCACACAATTGTCTCTTCAAAGACACTAATCTACAAGACATTGTCTCTTCAAGCCCTTGTATCTTCATACCATGCTTGTCTTCATAACTATTTCTTCACACGCTTGTCCCTCGATACATTTGTCTTGTAATATCCTTGTCTCTTCGTACCTTGCTTCTACATACCTGGTTTCTTTCCCCTTGTCTTTTCACTCTTTTTTCACACAATTGTCTCTTCAAAGACACTAATCTACAAGACATTGTCTCTTCAAGCCCTTGTATCTTCATACCATGCTTGTCTTCATAACTATTTCTTCACACGCTTGTCCCTCGATACATTTGTCTTGTAATATCCTTGTCTCTTCGTACCTTGCTTCTACATACCTGGTTTCTTTCCCCTTGTCTTTTCACTCTTTTTCACACCATTGTCTCTACACGACTTGTCTCGTCATACCCCTTTCTCATCATACTCTTGTCCCTTATTACCCTCGTCTCTTAAAAATCATTACTTCTTTCCTTTTTGTTTTCATATTTTTTTTCAGAAAAGTAGCGAGTAAACCACTATTTTTACATGTCACATCCAGTTTTCTGAATTTCCTTTGAAAAAGCCACTTTTCAGTAACTGCAAAACGCAGTATCTACACTTAACCTATGGTTGCCCTCGTGAGAAACGCAGTATAACGCGCCTTGGGCACTCTGCAGAGTGGAATTGGCGCATTACAAATCCCATATATAATTATTATTATCTACATTTTTCACAAGTTCAGATATATTAAGCATTTTATTTTATTTTTCAAAGCAGTTCAAAACTATTTAACTCTGAGTGGCTTTGGAAAAAATTGAAAATACTTAATATCTCAACTTATGCAAAATGTAGTTACACGTCCTGCGTTTTTCCATGGGGAGGCGGAATTACCGTTTAACATTATCCTCTCTCTTTTTTAATATTGTCGTGATTATCTAGTTCATTCAGGCCTTTCTTTATTCATTAGAAAAAAACCCTTTCCAAATATTCTATCCAACCTTGCGTTAAGCTGATTCTAACATTTTAAGTGTTGGGTCGAACCGTTTAACTGTTTAAAGTAATAAATGCAACATTTATAAAAGGTCGTCACTCCTCCGACCTTTAAAATGTTGATTAAATATTTGAACGTTTGAGGGAATATAGATGTAAATTACATTACGGTTAACACGCCTCTCTAACATTTCTTGTTTACACGGGACTCATAAAAAATATCCACTGAAAAAAAAAGATATAGGGTAATTAAATACGAACAGAGCATTTTCTTCCAAATGTACAAATTTATTTTCACCCTAAAGTCCGAGACAGATTCTACTAAACTATACAATCTTTCCCTATTTATTCAAATGAAATACAAGCTAATAGTCTTAAATGCATGCATTCTAAATACATTCAACTTACATTTTTCAAAGTATCACACATGAATAGAAAGCCAGCCACCCCAAAACCACCAATAGTTCGCCAGGGAAGGTTCACTTCCATACCCAATATACTAAATTGGTCGTTATAAAACAAACAAAAAATGGTTATCTGAAGGAGTATTTTTCTTGTTATACTGTTAAAAAATCAGGTTGTAAAATTGATTAGATAACAAGAGACAAGAGTTTCGAGGCACAAGTTTTGCAGACTGCTTGGAAGTTTCATTGAAGTTGCAAGGTGTGCACATCTCATGCTGGAGTGAACACAAACTCCTAATACTTCCTGAAGCTCTCGCGTTGTTCTCTCTAAATTCAGTCAAGTTTTTGAGTTGTTGATCAATTTTGACAAATTATATATCAATTTCAAGGTAAGTGTGTGCTTTTTCAAACTAAATGAAAATCTCAAAACTTATTTTGGGCGACTTTATTGTGGTTTGAGGTGGCTGGTCACAAAGGAACCTCACTTTACATATCTCATGCTACACAGATAGCAGCAGTCACATTAAACCATAGTTTTGAAGAAAAAAATTATTGTATCTCTTCTCTTTAGATTCCAGTTCAGACATACATCTGAAAAAGGTTTATTTCATTATATAAAATATCTTATCAGTTGTATGCTGCGATAACATACAGATCTAATATGGAATACATAATAAAGATTTTAAAAAATAAACTCAATAAAAAAGTTCTTATCAAATTCGTAAATTCGATTGATTTTTATTTAGACATATAGATTCGTAACACACGTAATACGGTCTAGCATTAAAACTTGTGTGTGTGTATGTTTTTATTGCAATTCTCTTATTCAATGTTAATACTGAAAATAAAATATCAAATATTCCTTAAAAATACCATATACATCCCTATCATATCAACATTATGACAAAAATAATCCATGTGTAACGATAACTTTTTTTATCAGCGTTAGTTTGTGAGGAAAATATTTTGAATAACATGATTTGCAAATTTAAACTGTTCAACGTGTTAATTAAACCTCGGAATACTTCGATGGCTATATCACCAACTTACAATGATGAGTAAAGCAGTAAAAGCACTTGATATTTCAATTTCCATAAATGATTTCAGAGGGTTAGTAGACTTCGAAATGGCTATTTTAAATAAGTTTTAGATATCAATAAAAAGCGGCACGTATGAAAATGTCTGGGTGGATCCGACGGAGAGATCGTGCCGATTATTGGAAAATGAGGTAATGAATGATCTTATTTGCATTGGAGATAAAATAACACTGATTTTTAAGTAAAAAGGTTGTCCGGGATGAGTAAACTTCCGCCAAGAAAGGACGCTTTATTCCGTGGCCAGAGCACCAGCGCCGCCACCGAATCCGACTCCTTTGGGTCCGAATCCTTTCCCGTAGCAGCCTGTGGATTGCAAGTTGTAAAAATATATGAGTGCTTACAGAGAGAGAGAGATAGAGAATCGTCTACTAAACCGAGAAGAAATGTCAACACACTGTGCATACACTGTGAAAACATTGTGAACATAATGTGAACACATCCTAAACAATGAGAATATGTAATGTGAACACGATTGGAAAAGACTGTGAACCCGTGACTGAACACTATAGGAACACATTAGAAACACACTTTGTACACACTGTGAACACAATGTGAACACACTATGAGTACACAGTGAAAGCAATGTTAATATACTGTGACTACACTGTGTACACAATGTAAATGCATTGCGGTCACAATGTGAACACACTATGAACAGAATGGGAATAGAATGTGAACACATTGTGAAAACACAATGTGATAAAAAGATTGTGAATAGGGCCTACACCGTGAAAGGACTCAATACACTAAGAACGCAATGCGAACACAGTGTGAACACAACGTGAACATATTGTGAACTAAATGTGAACACACTGTACACACAATGTAAACTCATCATGAAAACAACGTGAACACAATGTGTACAGAATGAGATTAATTCCTGTGAAAACGCAATATGTACTCATCCATAAGAGTGCACATCGAATTTATTAACTCATATGACACTCAAATTGTCTGGGAATGGTAAATGAAGTATTTTGAAGTATTTTCCTTCATTATGAAAGCAAAAGGAAATTAAATAGTATACATAAGAAAGATACAATATAAACATAATTTTTGAAATTTTGGCTCCCCATAATTTTAGCACAGAGTTAGACCGTGGTCTAAGTTAAACCTGACTTCAGAATACGGGCCACTGTGAATAACACTGCGTACACGATATAATGCGGGCATAATGTGAACACACTATGAGCACACCGTGAATAAAATGGGAACGAAATCTGAACACAATTTGAATATACAATGTGAAAAGACTATGAAATACACCGTAAACACAATATGAATACAATTTTAAAAGACTGTAAACATACTGAGAAGACGATGTGAACACAACGTGAACACAATGTGAACAAGAGCATACTGTGAACACAATGTGAAGAGAGGGGGATACGAACACACTGAGAACAAAATGTGAACACGAACATACTGAGAACAAAATGTGAACACGAACACACTGAGAACACAATGTGAACACGAACATACTGAGAACACAATGTGAACACGAACATACTGAGAACACAATGTGAACACGAACATACTGAGAACACAATGTGAACACGAACATACTGAGAACACAATGTGAACACGAACACACTGAGAACACAATGTGAACACGAACATACTGAGAACAAAATGTGAACACGAACATACTGAGAACACCCTTCAGAATGTGAACACGAACATACTGAGAACACAATGTGAACACGAACACACTGAGAACACAATGTGAACACGAACATACTATGAACACAATGTGAACACGAACATACTATGAACACAATGTGAACACGAACATACTGAGAACACAATGTGAACACGAACATACTGAGAACACAATGTGAACACGAACATACTGTGAACACAATGTGAACACGAACATATTATGAACACAATGTGAACAGAATGTGAATACACTGTGAAAATTGTGTAGACTGTGACCGCAATGTGGGCTCAATGTGTTCACATTTCAAAGCAATAAATCAGTTATTACCTGACTCTTTACATTTTCGTATAACACTAAGGGATACTATGTATCGATTAAGAAATAGAGAAAGATTTATCCAGTTTCCAAAACCTCGTACAATTTTTTTGAAACGGAGCCCATTGTATTGTGCCTCAAATTACTTCAACTCATTGCCTCAAGAAATCAGAGCAATTGCCAATTTAAATGCCTTTTCTCAAATGCTTTAGTTGTTTTGTCAAATGATTCATCTTTCTCTTTTCTTTTCCTTTATTTTTGTGTTGTGATCCCCTCCCTCAATTTATGTTGTTTGTTTTCTACAATTATATGTTAATATGTTTATTGTTTTTAAACTTGTATTTCATTCTAAATCACGGCCTTGCTGAAAAGCAGTCTTTTTGGCTGAATTGCAGGCTTTTATATTTTATCCGTGAATAAATAAATCAAACTCAAACTCAATGTGAATTCACAGTGTGGTACACGTGTTCTTTCCAGCTTTGATAGACTTTAACAGGGTATTCAGGGAGCAACAAGAGAAAATATAATCTTTAAATGAATTATTAGGTGTCATGTATTGCACGTCAAAAAGCGTCTTTATATCATCATCTGATTATAATTATATTAATAAAAAAAAAATTAAGGGATGTATATTGTGTTTTAAAGTGGGTTTACTTAGCTCCACATGCTATGTTATTGATAAGGAATAAACATCAAAGATATAGATAAGCAAACAAATACTGATATTTCAATATTATCGTTATCAAATAAAACATGCACATCATTTCACACATGCAATACAACCAAGGAATTAATCAATCATGGTAAGTGGCATGAGAATACGAAATAAAGACACAGTGTATGTAGTGAACAAACACACATGAAAACAGAAATTTACATGCATGTACATGATCTACGGAATTCACTTCCCACATCATATCTGAATGTTGGTGTTGTAAAGTTGACATTAATTATGCAATGATTTTATACCACTTATAATTTTAAGCGATATATACTACACTACTCTACATACATTACATCGGCAGTGGCATATAGTTGCCATTAATGCTACCCCCTTTCTTCTTCTTTTTCTTTTTCTTCTTCTTCCTCTTCTTCTTCTTCGTATTTTTCACACGTTTTTTTTCACAAAGCATTTTGATTTGGCTTTCCATAATAAGGACGTAGTTTAATTACCCAACATGACAATAATGCAATAACCTGATAATCGAATGTTACCGGATACATTGTATTTATTACTTAATCTTCCTTTCTTCTCTCGATAGTTTGCCAGATTACAACCTCCCTTCATAAATATCTAATAAATCATATTTAATTTGATACTTGAAGATACCTTAATTTATTCAACTGGTATCACGTGCATGAATGGTGAATCGAAAAGCAAGAAAATTGCAGATAATTTTCAGTTTCGTCAAGGATAATAAACTGTGGTGAAAGCGTAAGTCATCTATCTCAATTGTTTTCGGCATTATCATTTTCGATAGATTAATGGTGCTCTATATTGTTTGCAGGTTTAATAGGAGACACGGGAGCTTTCTTATATATACAGTGCGTCCCACAAAAAGGAAATCCTTTTCCAGAGATAAATAAAATAAATTATTAAACACCATTGAATTGATACGTATGGCAAGAGTGGAATATCATCTTCAATTTAAGACCAACAGCTAAGCAAATCTTTGACGCATGGCATATTACAAACAATAAATATTGAGGCCTAACAGAAACAATTTGCGCAGAAAATCACGTGTTAATCCGAATGCACTCTCATTTTAAGGGACAAGTGCGAGAAACTTAACAAATAATACCAAAGATAATGCTCATGAGCCAATCGTCGAATAAGCACTGTTGACGAACCACGAACCAATAATAATCTTGTTTAACTTTTTCTGCGCAACCTGACTTGGCATTAAAATTTCAAACTCTTCTTACTCATTAATGCGTGAAGTGTTAGTTAAATGTTAGGTATCAACATGTAGAAAAATAATTGAATTAGATAATGATGCAAATGGAATATCATAGTCAATATGCCTTTGAAGAAAAAAATGTAGGAATTCCGGTTTCTTTTTTTCTGGGACGCACTGTATAGGCAATATCGATTTGGCATATCACCTTCAGGAAGATAATATGATTTCATTCTGCTTAGCATGTAGAGTTCCTTGTTCGGCTCTTTCATTATCTCTTTCACAATGTTCCACTTTAAAATAAATCTAAATTACATAAGTGGTGTTGATTCTCACTGTATTAAAAAAAAACATGTGCAATTGTGGTTGCACTGATTACTTCGAAAACGGAATTGACACTGTAGAAAGTAGTTTTTGTATTAAGCTTTACGTATATCATTCTGAGATGTTCATAATGCTAGTAGTTTTATTTAATTTTGCATTCGTGAAATTCGGTCAATCATTCTTTCCAGTTACATGATTATTTATTCCTTCATCATTTCGTCCACTTACTTTCTATTTCAAAGAGGTAAGAGACTTGCGCAGTTTAAAAGGTGTCATTTGTTATCATTGAGATCAGGTTATGATACAAGAAAAATCGATAATTTTGGTTTCGTGTTTTTTCTTTGACGTACTGGATAGAGCAATTCCTGAGTGGTAATATTAGGGAGATTTCACTCGCTCCACGACGTACGGAGGATTCTTGAACGAATAAAATGTATTGTCAAACGCCCTCCATGACAAAGAGCAATTAAAAGGTCTTTGTCGAATATTTGTGAATCTAATCAGCAGTTTCATAGTTCACTCCGAAGAAACGACAAAGATACAACTTTTGGTCAGCTCCGAACTTAGAATGAAAGTGCTCTTCCCGATCACCAATTTTCTACAAAGACCTCCCAGCTGTTCATTGTCATTTGACGGTAGTTTCAATTCATTTGTTGTGTTCTTGGATCCGTTGTGTTGCGGAGCGAGAAATCTATATTAAAGGGATGGTCCAGGCTTGAGATTTTTATTTCTCTATAAATATAGTAAAATTCACAGATTTTCTAATTTTAAAGCTTGTGTATAGTTTTGGTGAATCCGCCAAAATGCACCTATCACTATTCCAATTCATTGCTAGCTAATATGAATGGATATGCCCTATAACAGTTATGATGTGGAGGATATGAAATGAAAATGTGTTTTACAGGATAAATTTTGCGATTTTACATGGAAATTTAACTTGATCGGGTCACCCGATCAAATTAAATATCTGTGTGTTTTTGTCTTTCAATTAAATCCTATTCCAAATCATGGAATGGGCTGAAACTTTCAAGATATGTTCTTTGTCTGTAACTTTTGAATATCTAATCACTAAATTTATAAGATGCCCATTTTTTTAATTTAAAACAAGCATCGCCGAGAGAGGGCGCTATATATCCAAGATTTGAATACTTGAAATTTTCTCAGAGAAGTGCAGTTGGAAAAATATCTAACGGTCTCTACGCTTCAGTAAGACTGTCATATTAGATGATATTCGATTATCAATCACATTATTGACCCTTTACCAAAGCTATACACAGGCTTTAAAGATTTGCATTATTCTGATGACACAGTTCTTGGCATTTCGTCATGAATATTCATGAAGTGGGCTGATATCATATCATATCCGCACTTGTTCTTTTGCATTTCATTATTTGAAATTGGATTTATTCAAAAGAACTAAGAGTGCATTAGCTATTTATTGCCGCAACTTATTTCATCATAACAGAGACACATCATTTACCAATGTTTGCAAAAATGTTTGAAAAAAATGAAACAATTATTATTTCATGTAATAACATAAGAAAAATGAAAATGGGGATATGGGGATATGACATCATCAGCCCACAGATTAATAAACTTTAAAATTCAATACCTTCATTATTTGTGATCCGATTTGGGCAAAATTTTCAGCATTTTGCTTTGTGAATTTTACTTTATTTATTAAGATATAAATATTTTCAGCCCAGACCATCCCTATAAGTTTTACAGTGGACATTCTAATCTACTGACCATTATGACGTTGAAAGACAGCTAAGCTAAATGATATAATGGCAATAATACATCTTATGAATTCCATATGATATCTATTCTACAAAAAAACACAATAGCCACGTTATCACTTTAGTGTACCATTCGCGAAAACCTCAGAAAAGATACACTGTACTGATGTAAAACTGGGTGTTAAAAACTGTCCATAAAGAATTACATCATAAGGTGTTAAAATTACACCCTAGAGACAACACCCATGTGTGTTGAAATAATACTGTGAATTTTCACTGAAGTAAAATGACTCGTGTCTTCTATGTACAGCGGTCAACACTACAATTTTTTGCTGTGTATATGTTTCGTATCTGCATTGCTGTTTCAATCAACGAACGTAGAGGGCGTCAACACTTTTCACACGCCCTCTAAGTTCGTTGGTTTGAGCATAAAATTAATATCAACGAAATGAATAACACGTCTCTTGCTTGATGAAAAAAAAATCACGATACACGGATCAAATTCACTTTGGTGTTGTTTCTATTTGGAAGTTGGTATGTTTATATCAGACACTCTACACTGCAAAAATAAATGACCGTTGTTGATTTAACTCCTGCCCGATGTATGACCACACCAAACAAAAAAGGACCAGAATCAGTTTGGTTTTAGGCTCACGCCAAATATACAACATCATTCAATGTTAAACCAAATAAAACTGGTATAGCTTAGCATATGGGTAATGTTCTGGTGTTGAGCTTGACACCGATATCTTTACAGTGTAATCTTCGGCAAATGGTACACTTTCAGTAAGTAGGGACTTTTCGCACGGCGACGCGGAACGCTTTCAAGAACATTGAAATTGTATTGTCAAATGTCCTCTATAGCAAAGAACAACCAAAAAGTCTTGGTCAAAAATTGGTTGACCAAAATAGTAATTTGGTCCTGGACTCTGGAAAAGCGACGTAGTAGCAAGTTTTTCTGCTCCAAAGCTTAGGACGAAACTGCTGTTCCGGTTCAACGACTTTCGTCAAAGGCCTCCCAGCTGTTCTTTGTCATTGGACGGACATTTCCAATAAATTTCACGTTTTCCTGAATCTGTCCCCGTTGCATTTGCGAAAACTCTCTAATGATAATGATTAAGGGGCGGGGCCACCAGGACAAGCGTTTCATTGTAATACCAATTTTCATTTAGTCCATAGCAAGCGAACCGGCACCCATGCCAAAGCCGACTCCTTTGGGCCCGAAGCCCCTTCCATAGCATCCTGCAAGCACAATGGGTTAGAGCAATAATATTGCCATTTCAATCAATGCAACGACACAATTAAAAGAGAGAGAAGACGATCATTATAGTCATGGGATTTATCTAGAATAAAACAATATGCAAGGAGGCTGTGAAGCCCACCGCACATTTCCCCATTCTCTGTGGGCTAGGGTCAAAGGCGACAATTTCTGAAATTTGGGTCAATCTTTGAGAAGAGGGCTAGATTATCCTCTCATAATCATCTCCAGTGTCGTGTGGTGTGGTTAGAGCAATGGACTCATAATCACAAGGTTGTGAGTTCGAATCCCCACTCTGCCATTTTCTCCACTTTGATAAAAAAATGTCCATAGGAATATCTGCCGTCTATAAAGTCAGCCACTATGACTGATAATAACCTAGAGGTAAAATGTTTACTACGTAATTGGTTATATACCAGCTTGGCGTTTATCAGCATAAAAAACTGTCCTGCCGAGATCCTACGGGAGTTACCATAAATATAGGCTGATATACAACTTTCAAAACAAAATGGAGCCCCCACCCCCTCATATCATCGCTAATAACTAGGAGCATCTCGACAATATGAATGTATTTCAATGATCGGATATTGGAATCTAAACTTGCACGGTTTTCCTGAATTCGTTAAAATATCATCAACCCGTATTAGGTTTAAATTATGTTCGAGTAACATTTTCATGCTTTGAATCGAAGTCAACTACACATTTTGCGTGGCGTCGGTATTCAAGGTCGCGAGTTTATGAATATTCACAAGATTGCGGCCTAATACTATTTGTTTACTCGTATATTTTGTCATCCAACTTTCCACTTCTAACAGTTATAATTTTTGTATAATGATCGATTAGATATTCTACTGACATTGGATTATAGCAAGCATACACGAATTCTTGTCAAGGGTCTAAAGCCTATAACACGAAACACGTTAAATATCTAAATTTGTGATCTATTTTCATACATATCAGTGACATTCGTCATTAAGATGATTACCAAATCTAATGAGCAAAAGTATTTTTCATATTGAATATGCGATCTTGTGGTGAAAGCCAGAAATTATATCTGCAATATCAAATTTTCCAAAATGCTTTTAACATTCCGAATAAAAACAATGTTTTTAATAGTGTATTTATTTATTCAATATTAAGTACTAGGTGTCTTAACACAAAATGACAAATCTATGCCGTATTTGGGGGGATCAATTTCAAGTAAACTCATAGCTAGTGATTAATATTTTATTTTTTCCATCATGGTTTTCTATTTATATTGACCATATTATTTACTGAAATGTTAACACATTCAAATTCCTCTTCTATTTCAACAGCAGAGAAAGTATGCGGTTGGGCTTCACATTTAAGTTAGCACAAAGATAATTTTGTAATTGTTGTCTCAAAGAAGTAAGACAAGCAATATGTGCGATTTCAAATGTACGATGAATATTTTTAACGCAGAAGCTAGAGAGGGAATGAAAGAAAGAAATTAAAATTAACATATCCGAAGGTGTCAGTAAAATAGCATCAGCAAAAATTGCAGAACGAGCAAAATAATAAGAAATAATAGACATGCAAAACAGGTTTTTATTTAATTCTCTTTCAAAATTGCGAAAAGTACATTGCCATTAATACATGTGAGCAAATTTCAAGCCTCAGAACATTGAAAATCCTTGCACGAACAAGGCCTATTAATAACAAAAAGAAAAAAAGGTAGATAAAACTAAAGTGCGAAATGCGAAAAAAGATATGTTATACACTATAAAATTTAATCTTAAAATTAAAATAGCGCATAGCTATTAAATCAAGCTCAAAAGTGTAAATTTTATTCATTCTTGAAAAAAAATATGCAATTAGACTAGTGAAATAAATTTCAAGGTTGCAAGATTTTAAATCATTCTCATTTGAAATTTTACACAGAACAAAACGACCAAGATTAACATAAATGAACATAACATACAATATTATGTACAAAATAATTGTTGGGCCTATATACAGGTATATAATTATGCAAACGGAATAAATACTTAATAATAGGATCTTATTCCAAAGTGGCTTTAAGATTGTTTATCTTTTCTTTTTCCGTACTAATTTTCAAAAGGTAATGGTGGTTGATTTACGTAAGAATGTGAGATAGAAATCAAAATTATATCCAACATTAATTTGATCTTGTATCAAAAGTGATTGGTTCAAACATCATCACGTGACCAAGTATATTCTAGCTATGCTGTTGAAGCAAAACGTCCACTAAAGAAAATTTGCTATTCCGTGACGTCAATGATGGGATAGTACGCTATTCCGTCAGTGACGTCACAGATCGTGCAATCTCACGGAGGCACCGGTCAGCGAGGTGTTTCTACCGGGCAAGTCCCGTGAAGGGACGATGCTGGTACTAATCCGCATTCCGATTTTCAAAGAAATGTTTATAGCATTTAAAACACGAGCAATCCAGTCTAAAGAAGGATTAAGGATTAATTCCTTGAATGCATGAGCGCTGAGAGGCAGCTCGAGCTAAAGCCGGGGTAATAATAATAATAACAACGCGCCTCGGAATAGAATATTTCTAGATAGATGGCGCTATATAAATGCCTATTATTATTATTATTATTAAGAATCTTAACGAGTAGAGTGCCGTATAGTGGTATGAATAATGACATCGAAATTTCAGTCTATTTCGAGCCTCCCTGTCGAAATAAAAGAAAATTCTATTCCAAATTGTAATGACGTCATCATAAGTTGCGCATTGAAGGCGATTTGGAACTTTGGACCACATGTCTTGCATCTGCAACGCGAAAAACTGGCGCCGCGCCGCGCCATCACTGCTTTTTCTTTCCTTTCAAGTCTTGTGGAAATGAATGGTCAGTCGCCGACGATTTCCATCTAAAAACAACCCTGAAAAATAAAACGGCGAAAAACAAAGAAATACAAATGATTTTTTAGCGATAAAATACAGAGGAAAAAATTGATATTGCTTTTTTTTTAATAATTTGATCAAAACCCTTCAAATAGTCTGTAAATAAAAAAAATCGAGGGCCTTATTTTCTTTTCAGTTAATTATAATATCTTTTACGCATAAATCATCAAAACCAATTAGTAATGAGATGTTTTTCTAAGAATTTGATCTTTCAGATTTGTAGATTATGCCATGAGCGTGTGACCATTTTTTGTCGCGATCGCGCGGTCGACGACCGAGATAATGGGGGGGGGGGGCTAATGATTTAGCATTGGGCTTCATGCAAAATCCGATGTGTGAAAGAAAAAAATATTATCGGATCGTTCAGTGTGCGATTGGCTTTATCCATCTTATATTTCGCTCTGGCTGTTGTACGACCCGTTACGATTACCCTTTCGTAGCAGATCGAGATCACTACGTTTACTCCACGATTTAGAGTACGGTTTCAATCGTGGCGCGAGTCACGATAGTGGGAAGTAAGGTGTCAAGACGATCGTTAGTCATTTATCATGCTTGTTTACCTTTACAGAAGATTTCGCCGTCCTTATCGGCCAAGGTGGTGGAATCCAGCCGCTTATTACACATGAAGCACGTGAAACACTTAGAGTGCCAAGTCTAGAAGGGGGAAAGGACAACAAAGAATGTTAATGATAGTGGTAAAGATGATGATGATGATGATGGTGGTGTCTGGTGGTGGTGGTAGTGGTGATGGTGATGATGATGACGATGATGATTGTGATGATGTCGTGATGATGATGATGGTGATGATGGTGATTAAGATGATGGTGATGATGATGATGATGAAAGTGATTATGATAACGATGATGGTGATAGTGATGATGATGATGATGATGATGGTCAATGATGATGATGATTACAATGAGGCGGAGGAGATGAATAAAAATAATGGTCACGGTGATGACGAAAATAAAGTTTTGATCTGCCTGAAAAGGGACCTTACAGTAAAGCGGTATAAATTGAATACTCCTACATCTTCTTTCTCATCTTCCTTAAAATTTGTGGATTATTTCCCTTTATCGGTCAGAGATATATATGGAAATGCTATATGCATTATTGGGAACTAGGTGTGCAATTGTTTTTAAAAAAATAAGAATAAAATTAAAAAATATGTGTCCGGTCTTAACGTTTACCCGGCCAGCTCTGCGAGACGTAACAATGTAATCAAAATTTAGTTAAAAGACCATAAAATAATGCGTCCAAACATTTGGTGCAGATTCTCAAGAATGAACATTGACATCCATAATTTATTGTTCGAAATAGACATGAAATTAAATACTCCGAAAATTGATCGTGGGCCCGGCAGCCGCTGTGCAGCGCCAGATCGACGAGGCTCTATCCCTTTAATCGTTGAACGCCAAACAGGGTAGCAGCAACTCTCATCTTTTAACGTCTTTTGGTCTGACGCGGCCGGGATTGAACCCCCGACCTCACGGTCGTGAGACGGACGCTCTACCAACTGAGCCAACACACCGGTATATAGGCACATAGGTCGATCTATCAATAGGAAATTGAATCAGTCTAATTCCATAAAGCACCACATACTTACATTGTTTGCTCCAATTTTCTTTTCTGCGGCGTAGACAGATCCGCCGCATCTCGGGCAGCGGTCACCGCCGGCCCCTGAGACTCCCGTCAGATCGGAATGGGCGTACGCTGCTGCGATTGCTGGAGCTCCCCTGTTATGAATAAGAAAACATTCATTTAAATTATTAGGATATTTATACAGGAATACAGGATGGCACGTCAACCCTATATCTTTTGCCCAACAATCGCTCTATGGTCCAACTATAAAAATATTGTTATTTGCCCCAGGAATAGGATTCGCACCTAGCTATGAACATCTGGGGGGCGTTTCATGAAAGGACTTGTTGGACGTTTTATCCGACAAGTCCCATTTTATCCGACAGTTACCATAGTAACAGTACCTCTCAGCCAATCAACATCAGAGAAAGATGTCAGATCTGACAACTTGTCGGATGAAATGTTGATGAAACACTCCCCTGATTGAGACGAGAGATGAATCTACTACATGCACTTGACATGCTTAAAGTGATTGGTTAACATTGGTTTGACTTAAAAAAAATCTGAGCTAGAAGGTCACACTTGTCACCTGTGTCTGTGATATGTTCCAAAAATGAAGCCCAGAAAAAATTGCGTTCGAAAATGTAGTGCTTCAAAAATTGAAATATAAAGTGACCGGAAACACCACCTTAATTTCATCCCTTACACTTATATGTACTATTTAGGTGTCTTTCAGACGCCTTTTTACAAAATCGGGGTTTGCCCCTTAGTTTTAGCTTTTCATTCTCAATAATGGTTGTTTTCAGTGTTTCTTAGTTCTAATACATGCACTTGTACACATGTTTCATCTTGGTTTGAGAATTTTTTAAATCGGCTGCTCACAAAGTTAAATAATACCTTTAAGGCCACGTCACTCACTTTAAAATGTTACCTCCCCTTTTGCGCCCATCATTTTCAGGTTAATGTCGTATTATTTGGCCAGAACTTTGCCAATTGATCAGTCTTCATGTTTGCAGCCATCGGGGTCCCCGTATAACACAAAGTTTGGCGATTGATCGTCATGATCGCTAATTTGAAAGAACGTTTTTGATTGGATCCTAGTCGGTCTACTGAGGAAACTTCACATGCAACGACTACCTCGATAGGATACGCCATTTAGCAATTAATCGCCAACCTTTGTGTTACGGTCCCAAGTCTGTAGGCTACATTGCTCATTGAGGCTATAGGGCATGGGGAGGTTAGACTGATATATCCGCTGTTTCGGAAGAGATTTCAAACATTTTATGACTTTTTTTTTCCTCTACCGCGGGGCCAGACGAAATCTCAGTGGAGCATATCCCTGACAGAAATTATCGGTCTACCCCATTTGTGCTATATTTCTATCCTTAAAAATTCTTTCTAATGGCCTACCGTAGACTTGGGTCTGGAACGTTTCCGAGTTGTTCGCCTTCGTCCATGCCAAGCGCTCCACCTCCAATTCCAAACCCGATACCCTTGATGCCGAACTTACGGGCGTGGCATTTCTTACAGTAGAGCTCATCTTCGTGGGGAGACACTGTCTTGGAGTCCAAACCGGTGTCACACAGGACTGAAATATAAACAATTATCATTAAAGGACAAGTCCACCTCAACAAAAGTTAAAGGGGAATCCAGCCTTGGCCATAAAATGTTGTGTTTGGAAGGGAAAAATGAATTAAACAGTATGGTGAAAGTTTGAAAGAAATCGGACAAGAAATAAGAAAGTTATAGCTTCTTTAAAACTGAGATCACTAATACTATGTAGATTTCAAATTGGCAACTGGGTAAGTTAATTATGAGAAGGGGCAAGGACAACTTTCCCATAGGCCATGTACTTTATTATCAGGGATTTGTTGTTTTCTCCTAAGTACTCATTCCCCTGGGGCAGTAATCTAAACATAACCCAGGTAGTATATTGTTTTATGTCCTCATGAAAGAAAAATATAATTTGAAATAAAACTTTTAGGAAAAATTACATTTAAGCCATAATATGTATTGGAGTACATGGAAGAGTAGTCATGCCTTACATCACTATGACATCCCATATGCGGCCAATTTGAAGTCTTCATGGGTATAGTGATTACCAATATTTACAATTTTTAAAAATTCATAACTTTCTTGTTGTTTGTCCAAAATTGTTCAAACTTTCACCTATCGACTTGTCTGATTTTTCCTTCCTTATAAAAGCAAGTTTTTTATTTGGGTTGGATTCCCCTTTAAAGATATATACTAGATGTGGTAACGATCTCAAAATGAGTTCGAACAGAATCAAATGAAATTACTACCAAAGTTTTTAAACAAGAAAATAATAATATGTGCCTAATAGCTCTGGAAGAAAATGCGTAATTGCTGAGACAGAAGTGAAATCATCACAGAATTCCATCAAATGTCGGATATTTTTCGAAGCAATGACTGTCCCACATACGCTTGTTTGTGTTAGTGATCATCGGAAGTATGGATTTTGGTCTGAGATTTCATGATTTTGCCAAGATAAGTTTACATTGATGTACCAGATCCAGATGTAGTATATTTTGACAATTAACCTTGATTTAAAAGAATTTCTCTTGAAATAATTGATTGCTGCAACAAATGTTTACCTTTGATATGAATAAAAATAGGAAAATCCAACAGCCATTACACTGAAAGATTCATCAAAATCGGATGTAAAACAAGAACGTTATGATATTTTAAAGTTTCGCTTAAAATTCACATTTTATGCACATCGTGGTCTGTGTGCAAATGATGAGACTCACTATTTTTTGTATTTTATTAATATGAAATATGAAGAATCCTAATTTTCTCCTCTTTGTCAAGTGAGACAACTATTAATTCCTCCATGAACATGTGGAATTAACATTGTTTAATACTATATAGTTCAGTCAAGTTACTTCTTATTGTCAAATCTGTAAAAAAAATGAAATGTTCAAAAGAAATAGTGAGTGAGGGACAGCATCGACGTCTCATTTGCACGTAACTGAGTTATGCATATTACTGTTTTGTAAAAAAAATAAGAGAATTTAAAGGTCATAACTTTCTTATTTTACATCAGATTTTGTTAAAATTTTCAGCGTTATGCTAGTTTGATTTTTCTTTATCTATTCAAATCAACATTTTTCTAAGGTGGGCTTGACCTTTCATAACGAATAAACTTGGCACTACTGTGTTGCGCTTGAATTCTCTATATGAGAAGTCTAGAAGCGTTTTACAATTATTGCAACACAATCTATTTTTAGCAGAGCTACTGTTACGCGCTCAGCGTTTCAAGGAACGAGTTCCTGCCAGGTTCCCACTTAACACTCATGTTGGGTGCATCATGTAAATTTGGTGCTGGTGTAGTTAAGGTCGGATTGCGGAGCAAAAGGTGGATCAAAGTCATTTGGAGAAAACAGGCCTATTTATGAAAAATAACGACTTAGGCATATGTGACATATTATAAGGAATGATCAAACAAATTCGGGATTGGTTTATTTTGACTGACAACAATACAATGGGCCGATCATCCTCAAAACCTGGTACATAAAGAATATGCTGTTGATTAGTGTTCATGGAGGACTACACCAGTCGTTTTATCTGGTGTAAAACGGTTGGTGTCAGTTATATTAGTGTCATTACAATACATTTGCTTGTTACTTTTACACCATTTTGAGTTATGTTCAGTATGAGATTGTAGCACTTTGAACAGGGTCGTGTAGTCCTCCATGAACACCATTTGGTGTCACTTTAACACCCACGGTTTTACAGTGTCAGATTGAGTTTGAAATTGACTTACAGCATCTATGGCACAGTTTATGGTAGGAGAATGAATTGGTTTTGATCTCTTCTGCGGCGTACACTGTCTTTCCGCATCGGGAGCATTTTCTTCCTCCACCTAAAGGCATCTTGGCTGACTGTAGATGATACAAAAGAGAAACACGAAAGGGAAGTTTAGCATCACCATGATAATATTGACGGTAATATTCAAGTAAATGTTGATAACAGTGTTACTAATACTAAATGCTTCGAGCTATGATAACGGCCTTGAGGCCGTCGTCAACATCAAGCAGGTCGCTCATGACGACGGTCTCCTGCGTTCTGAAATTTAGTTAAATAATAATTTTTCATATACTTTTTTATATTCAGAAAGAGATTGTAAATTATACGTGTGTCTAAAATGTATATATATATGTAAAATCTATGTAATTATTGATTATGTTGTATTATGTTGAACATGTGGAACGCAGAAATAAATTTCAAGCAAACAAACAAATATTTTTTTTAAATGTGTTGTTTGTCTTAATTCTATAAGCCCAGTGCATTAAACATTATTATCCTCAAAAGGATTTAAAGTTGACACTCTAATTTTCGTCCTTAAGGACGGAGTTCCATAGGATAAGGGGACACAAGTAGTTTTTTGATTGCTTATGATTTTCTTAGAAGCTAAAAAGCTAAGGGGCGCTTTAAAAAAAATGATGCAAGTTCTTGTCAAAATATCTTACAAGCAGAACAAGATAGAGAGAATAAGAGCCTAGCTGTAGATAATAAAACAAGTAATCAGTAATGGCCTCATTTTAAAATAAACGTATCTAGACTTGACCTATATTTAACTTTAACTAATGACTTGCAACGGCATCTACCAACAAAAAATGCATAATTTTAGTAAAATGTATGTAGTGCAGACCCAAATGACTGAGCACTATTCATAATGCCGCCTTGTGTGTGTTTTTGTGTGTGTGTTTTGTTAAGGGTGAAGGGTAGTCCCCATTTTCCTTAATTCTCGCCAGTCAATCCATGTTGACTTCATTTGTCATGACTTTCATCAAGTATATTTTTACTCCCCCCCCCCCCGCCTCTTTTCTGCGCCATGATTCGACGCCCTCTCTCTCTCTTTTCCACTCGCACACCGCTATGTCGCACACACACTTCGACGCCGTGCATAATACTGGGCTTAATACACGCAAACGCATGCGGGCGTACACACGCCGGTACCATGACCGTAATACAAGGCGGAGATGATTATTATGTTATAAATGAATTGGATGGCATCCGACTACCCGAGGAATAGCCAAACTGGTTGAAGTCGATTTCATTTCATTGTGACACAAATTTAACCATATAGCGTTTTTAGTGTAATATATCCCAAACTTTTAAATCATTTAATTAACACCAATCAAAAATTGTCAAATTAAGCACCTGTTATCTTAGAGTCCTAGACCACACTTTTTTATTCACAAATGATAAATTAATTTAATCCTGCTGTTGAATTCCTATTTTTCTAAATAAGTTATTTTGTTATGAAACAAAATCAAAAGGATAAATACAATTAATTCCAATGGGTTATCTACCACATTATCATTATCTATCATTATTGTCATCGTCATCATCATTATTATTATTCGAATTATTATTGTCGTGGATATTAAAAGAGTTAAGATGAAATATACATTCCATAGAAAATACACTTAAAGTTGTGCTTTACCATCATAATTCAAAGTTCTATGCAATCATGTCGGCTTCGCCCTCACTTTGTGCTATACAGAAAAAAATTAAAGAATAAGCTCATTGATCTGATATCCCCTGCTAATAACCCCATCACTGCGATGTGTAGGCACACTTCTAATGGATGGTATAATCACAGAGCTATAGCTCCATGGTACAATCTCCACGGGATTTCAAACCACGGTTTGGAGCGATATAGTGGGCGTGTGGCCATACCGCCCCAATTGACGAGCAGTTTGCATACCGCAGGCGCCTTCGAACCGCTCTATTTGGGCAAAGAATGACTGGTACTCCGCCAGCATGCGCCCATCTCACACAACACGCTTTCATGAAGAACTTAGCTGGAACAATGTCGCAGCTGTGCTTTTATCTCTTCGCCCGATAGTTGACGTCGCAGTCACAACAAACGCACTGACTCCAGACTAATCACGGCTATCACGTCTATTTTGAATGACATGCCATCGGTCGGTTTGGAGTAGTTTTTGTAAGTGTGACTGTTGCTTTACTCAGAAACGTTTAGGCTAATGTATTTGACCCCTTAAAGAGACCCAATGCCATGTGTCACTATGACGTGTGTTATGATATTGTGTCCAGAGTCGGTGACACGACATTTGATCCGGCGACAATTGCTCCGGGGTTTTATTTTATCTAAGATACAGAGTTAGGTTTAGGGTCGCAATAGGTTTTTATGTGCGGATTTTAAAGCGGAGCAACTGTCGTCGGAGCAAATATCATAGAACCGTTCAGACTTATCTGAGGATAGTACATGTAATTTTTCTTTGTCATAAATTTAGGCATAACTTTTTTTTCATTTGTTTAGCTGGCACGATATATTCTCATTTAATTCGATACCATGTTATATATCCCTTAAAAAACAATCTGAATATAAAAACAACTTTCTAGGCAGCCATTGGTTTCTTCTTTTTTTCATCCAAATAACTAGGTATGGGGATATCTATTCCTTTAAAAGGTAATGCAATAATTGGGCTGTAGGGTCCCCTACAATTAAGGTCAATTAATATCTTATGATAGTACTCGTTATGATAACGATTGTCAGTATATTGTTACATTACCATCATTACTGTAACGATAATATCGACTTTAAATATGATAATAGTATTAGTGTTGATGATGACTGATTGCAATATTAACAATACCTCTTCTACTTCTCCTACTAACAATAATGATATTAAATGATGATAACAATAATAATAGTTAATGAATTAATCGCTAAAACAGATTGGCCCGTTCCAAACAAGTTGCCATTTAAGGTAACTTTTCCATGTGATTGTAACTTACATGGAATCCTTGATTTATCTTAAAGTGATTGGTTAACATTGGTTTGACTTTAAAAAATCTGAGCTAGAAGGTCACACTTGTCAACTATGTCTGTGATATGTTACAAAAATGAAGCCAAGAAAGAATTGCATTCGAAAATAATTATTTAGTGCTTCAAAAATTGAAATATAAAGTGACCGGAAACACCATTTTTATTTCACCCCATACACTTATGTGTACTATTTAGGCGTCTATAAGACACCTATTTACAAAATCTGGGTTTGCCTTGTAGTTTTAGCTTTTCATTCTCAATAATGGTTGTTTTCAGGGTTTATTAGTTCTAATACATGCACTTGTACACATGTTTCATCTTGGTTTGAGAATTTTTTTAAATCGGCTGCTCACAAAGTTAAACAATACCTTTAACGTAATTTCAAAGGAATTTTTTATGCAACAGGGGCCAGGGGATAGAATATTGTATAGATTTATTGTTTCAAACATTCTATACTCTTATTATTCATTGCATTGAATATGTCTAAACGCAGTAACAGATGGAAATTTCGTATATCGTACATTCACCCATTGTAGGCCTCCAGGAACATTCGAAATATCTCTTTCTATGAGTTAACGTAATCTAGTGTTTGCGAGATGTGTGTGTGTGTGTGTGTATGTGAGAGAGAGGGGAGAATGTGCCTGTTTTTTTATCGGAATATGGTTGCTTATGTGTGTGAATGCCTATGGGGGTTTAGAAGTGGCTGTGCGTGTGTGTGTGTGAGAGAGAGGGTGCGTGTGTGTGTAGAGGTGCCGTGGCCGCGTGGTCTAAGGTGCCGTGGCCGCGTGGTCTAAGGCGCCTGGCTATATGAAAAGTCCGGGGTTCGATTCCCGGCCGCAGCACCTATGCCCGTGAGCAAAGCATTTAATCTACAAAGCTCTTTTATCTTGCTTTCAAATAAATGGAAGTGCTTTATGAATTATTGGTAACTAGGTGTGCACTTGTTTAAAAAAATAGTGTGTGTGTGTAATGTGAGATGGTGTGGGTGATGTTATCGATGATGTATGTATCGGTGGTTACGTGTATGGGGGCTAGAGGGCGTTCTTATACAAAACAAACCAAAACAAATTTGTGAGAGCGAGGTGTGGGTTTTGTTAGTCACTGTTTGTGTATGTGGGTTAGACAGAGGATTTTTCTAATGGATACCATTGTACATGTTGTACGTTTTGGGCATGAGAGAGTGATGGTTAAGAAGGATGTATAAGCAGGCCTATACGTACATCATACGTGTGTTCGCATGTGTGCATGTGTGTGCGGGTACGTTGAAAAGTATGTGCGTGTGTGTGTCTAAACACTTTTTAATGACTATCATTGGTCAGTTTACTTCGTCACATAGTTTCTCCACCAAATGTACTTCGTCTGCGAGATTGCGAAGTGGCACATTGATAGCATGGCACTGTGGACAGGGGGCAGCCAGGAGGGCGACCGCCCCTAGGAATTCAAATAAATGAAAGGCAGGAAAAGGGAAGACAGAATAAATAAAGAAAGTAAAAAAAAGGGGGGGGGTGGTATCGTGTAACTCTATCCCATGTCATCATATGAAGGGAAAAAATGACGTCACATTAGGCCATCTATCTTGCACCCTGCCAGTTACCATTTCCCCGCCCTGGATAAAACCTGATACTCTGACTACCATCTAATCGTTATGGCTAAATTGACTTTGAAGCACTGTCTCACCTTTGACTTTAGAAGTCTGAATCGAAAGGCTTCTGACAGCTGTCTCCAAGGCATTTTGTAACACGTGTTGACACACAATGTAATCTTCAAGATAGTGTGTATCGCATGTAGACACACAATGCGATCGGCTAGAGATCTACAAGACATTGTGTATCGCATATTGACACTACAACACATTGTGTATCGCATACTGACACACAGACAAGACAATGTGTATCGTATTTTGTCTCATAATTTGATCTACAAGATATTGTGTAGCACATATTAAAACACAATTTGATCTACAAGGCATTGTCTATCGCAGATATTAACTCATAATTTGATCTACAAAACACTGTGTATCGCATATTGACACATAATTCCATCTACAAGAAATTGTGTATCGCATGAAGACACACAAACATAATCACCGGCGATCAGTGATAAGAATCCAGGTATGGGCATCCTCCCATGACCCCCGTTGCGCCGGGGTGGGGCAAGGGTAGCAAACTACATTCTGATTGGGAGTAGACCTACATTTTGCCATTAGAATTTCGATTATGCCGACAATGAAGTTGCATGCTATGTTTATTCGAAACAGGCGCTCTAACGTGTTTCAGATTCCTCCACACACAGAAATTGACCAGCAAAACAAAAAATAAAAAAAGGTGTTAAACCAAAAATAAGGACATTTGGTCCTCGAAAACATTTGACAAGCAAAAATTAAGTAAAAAAAGGGTCTTTACTTTAAAAGGGAAGGAGTACACTTCTGTTATAACTACATTTTTTACATTACAAACTCTAATCGTGCCAGTCTCAAAAGGGGGCACTGGCCGGCTCTGCCCCCCCCCTCCCACCTCCCTCTGGATCCGCCAGTGATCTTGCCCCTACCCCTTCTTCCGAAATACCTTGGCGCCACGGGTGTACAGACTGAGCACCACCCCTGACCTCCTATTAGAATGTGGGTCAAGCTCTATGTAGATCATGGAATGTTATGATAGAGAGAGAGGCAGGATGGGAGGAGGATGAGACACCAAGCGAGTGGTCTTTGGAGTACATCAGCCGCAATGTGGAGCATGGCGGCCGGGAGGATCAGTCTTCGGACCTTGAAACAGAGGGTCGTGGTTTCAAGTCCCAGCCATGACGTAACTTCCTTCAGTTAGAAAATGTTCCACATTGTGCCGCACTCAACCCAGGGGAGGTATGAGCTTACCCGGCAGAAATTTATTTCAGGAAAAGGATAAAGGCCGCCAGTCTAAGGTCATGCAGGATAAATACTATCTGAGTCTTTTGACTATGAGGGAGCGCAAGGAGACGATATACATGTTATACATGATTATGACATGCGCTGTAACAGTACAAGATATGGTTATCTTTATCATTTATTACAAATCATGTCAAATGTAGTATGTAAATAAACATGACATCACAGCCTGTGAGTATATACAATTTATTATCAAATACTACGCTTTTTTACCTTCTCGGGATAGGTTTGAATAAAAAGCAAGGGTGGAATTTCATCTAAATGGATATTCACCCTATAGCATTTTGGGTCCCATGTGTTGAAATTGTACCGCGTAATATTTCACTTGCACGGAGGAGTGCCGTTTTTTTATCAAGTGAGGCAACCTAAACCCCTGCACTAGGTCACCTTCAGTCACCCATGGCATAATTGACATTCTAATATTCCGACACGTCGAATAAGCTGTATTTCAAGATTACTGTAAGTAACAAGTCCCAGGGGATGATTTTTTATTGTTAGATTTTTCCTTTTAGAACACATCTCTGAATAACAAGGGGGAAACTTGGGGAACTTTTGGCACCCCCTGTACCCGCGTAGAACAACTCTTGAATATCTCAATGGGTGATGCGAGGGGGGGCACGAGTGTAAAGGAATACTTGAAGATAGGGAGATTAGTCCTACAGAGTGGAACGCAGAGAGAGAGAAAAAAAACAGATGGAGAAAGTGAGAGAGGGGGCAGGGAGAGAGAGGGAGGGGGAGAGAGAGGGAGAGAGTAAACAAATGTGTATCTACGGTAGATGTGGACCAAGTGGAACGTAAAGAGCGAGAGAGAGAGAGAAAGGAATTGAGAAAGGGGGAGGTGGTGACAAGGGAGATAGCTAGGATAGGGTAGATGAACGAGGGAGATACCTTCAGCGAGGGGATGAGAGTTGATAAATGTGCATATACAGTAGATGTAGAACAAGTGGAAAGTAAAGAGAGAGAGAGAGAGAAACAGATGGGAAAGGGAGAGAATAGGAAAAGGAGTTAGAGGGGGTAGACGAGACAAGGGACGATTCTTAGAGAGATAGGGGAAGAAATAGAGTAGATAAATCTATAGTAGATGTAGAGCAAGTGGAACGTAAACAGAGAGAGTGAAACGGAGAAACAGATGGAGAAAGAGAGGGGAATAGATTAGACGAGATCAGATACTTAGAAAGAGGGGAAGAGAAAGAGAGTGGATAAAATAATGTGTATCTACAGTATATGTGGACCAAGTGGAACGTAAAAAAACCGAGAGAGACAGATGGGTAAAGGGGAGAGAGAAATAAATGATAGGATGTTAGGTTAAGAGAGTGGAAGAGAGGAGAGAGAGTAGACGAAATTATATCTACAGTAGATGTGGACCAAGTGTCAAGGGAGAGGGAGAACAAAACAGATGGAGGGGGAGCGGCACAACGGGGGGAGAGAGAGAGGGAGTAGATGAGACGAGGATAAATACTCAGAGAAAGGGGGAAAAGAGAGAGAAAATAAAAATGTATATCTATAGTAGATGTGGAGCAAGTGGACCGTAAAGAGAGAGAGACGGAGAAAGGGAAAGAGTAGGAAAGGGAGAGAGAGAGAGTGATGAGACAAGGGAAGATACTTAGAGAGAGGGGAAGAGAGGGAGAGAAAAAAAGACAAATGTATTTCTACAGTAGATGTGGAGCAAGTAGAACGTACAAAGACAGATGGAGAAAGGAGGATAAGGGGGTAGATGATACGAGTTTAGAGAGTTAGAGAGTGGGGAAGAGAGAAAGAGTAGATTAATGTGTACCTACAGTAGGTGTAGACCAGATGGAACGTAAAGAGACGGAAACAGACGGAGAAAGGGAGAGAGGGGGATAGATGAGATGAGGGAAGATACTTAGAGAAAGGGAAAGAGAGAGAGAAAGAGAGTGAAAGAAAAGACAAATGTATATCTACAGTAGATGTGGGGCGAGTGGAACGTAAAGAGAGGGGGAGAAAGAGATAAAGAAAATGAGAGGGACTGGGAGAAGGAGGTGAGAGTTGAAGAAAGAAAGATATGTCATTGAAACTTTTTTACTGTGCATCTACCTTATTACAATTAAATTAAAATGCCTTGAAGCCACCCTTGAGGAAAAGTACATTCCTTTTTCATGTGCCCTGTTTTTCGCATTACCAAGTTTTTACCATGTTCAAGTTTGGGGACCACCTTTCATAAAACTTGCTATAATCAATAACGGATTGAAGCTACTGAAATCATACAGTTTGATTGGCTGATAGTGAACTTGTTACTGAAAGTGTGTACTTGTTATTGTATCAAATCTTTAGCATACGGGACCGTTTTGCAGATAGAGTCGTATTCAGACGTTACTAAAAAATAATAAATAAAAAAGTACAAGTGCCTGGTACGCCGATTCCATTAATTGAAATACAAGATACGTTTGATTTTTTATGTTGCGATTGATTACAATTCTCTCTATGCTACTGTCCCCATGAGGGGGTTTCACAATGCTTTTAGTATGTTCCAAGCGACTTTACGAACGATTGGTGATCCTTTCTCGTGGCAAATGATACACATAAGTTTGCATTGGCGTTGATTTTGTACCTGCGAAGGGATCACCAGTCGCTTGTACAGTCGCTTGTTACTTAGAAACAATTTTATGAAGCACTCACATTTCAAAGAGTCACGATTGATCCAATCAATCGGAACTCTATGGAAATCCATCAGTGTCGTGATTTTTTTACAGGAAAATCGCAAGATGTCTTTAAAAAACATAGGACACACCAATTATCGAGAAATCAATGAATTTACGGAATTTATGATTTAAGGATCGCCAATAGTTTTAATGTGAAATAAATGAAATGAAATATCTAGAATTGTTTTGTACAATCGTGCATTATTATGTTGATTTTGCTGGTTTTCCATCTGGCCTGTCTTACAAAGAGTTGCGATTGATCCGATCAATCGCAACTCTTTGTAAGACAGGCCCCGGGTATGTCATCCTCTTATAGATCACCTTGAAGTTCTCTTTTTCAAATGAATTCGGGTAAACAACTTAGTGGATAACAGATTCTCCAGCCAGGGATTCGTTGAGGAACATGTGCTTATCGTCAGCATTGAAATTGACAGATGGATGGCTGCATGCAGAGACAACATAGTTTACTTCGAGGGGAAGATATAACTAAAAGGGTATCGTCATTCTTGTCCAAGGAAAGCTCATCCTGATAAAAAGTTTTTCATGGAAATACCAGAACAAAAAAAAGAGTGAGGGTTCGAGGAAAATCATGCATAAAATGTTAACAAATTTATATTAAGCTTTTGTTCTGTGACGTCGTATAAATGCAGCTGCTACATCTAATTCGTAATACAAAATGCATAAACTGATTAAATAAGTTTTTAATGGTTAATAATTAGTTTTTATTTGTTTCAGGAGCAGATGTGAAATGTTTTGTCTGTTGATATAGGTCTAATAAAGGAACGATATTTGTTATGAAATAACATTAGATTAGGTTTTTATTCAATACACGATTCATCGAAAAGGTGCTCGCGTATAGCATCACAAATGAAAAAAAGTTTTATAAATTCCTAAGTGTTTGATTTTTTCAGCAATATTTTTTTTTCTGCGTTTCATAATAAACTTTCGTCATGGAGAACCTCCCCATAAAGATAAAATGTGAAAAATTGTGGTTGATAGGTCGACAATTGAAAGTTATGCTAAAAATGGTTGAAAAATAAAGTTCATTCATTTTATGAAAATTTATGAAGCATATCTAAAATGTGGTATACGCAGAGACAAAAATGATTTTCATTTATGATTTTATTATTTGAAAAAAAACAGTCTCTATTGATATAGTAATATACAACTTCCCAATGTGCCGGTATTCCCGTGACAATGTCACGACATACTGACTTTATCAGAGTTAAAAGAGGAATGTGTTTTTTTATTGGATGGTATCTCTCATGTGTCATTTTCATGATAACAAGAAAAATGTTATTGCAGTCAATTGCAGTGGTTTGTTTGTGAAATGATAACGCAATTATTTAATTATACACTGTGTCACTGATGCAAAATATAAATTAATTAAAATATGAAAATGTGGTGTTCAAGCGTTTTAGTAAATAATAAATTTGAAATTTTCAGAGTGTCCAAACATAAAATATTTAATTGTATGTACTACAGGTTAATATACAGTTTCTACATGGTGTTTGGGGTTCTTTGCACTTTGAATGAAGATAGTGTATTTTTTCATCGGTCGAGTGCTAACCTATCCCGTATACCTGGCCCAAATCGCATGCAATGCTTGGTCGCTTTGTAATCGAATATGGCAGAAGAATTTGCTACCGTTTTCTCTCTCCTAAACATTTTTCTTCAAAGTCTCGTGCGACATCTTTGGCCTTCCGTGCTGATAACCCGGAAGTTATTTCACCCAGGGTCACTTCAAAGCCTAAAAGGCTATCTTGGCATACATACCATGGATTCCTAAGCTCTGATTCAAGGTTGCATAGAAAGGGGATCTACTATAGTGTGCATCGTGTGGAGAGATTGTTAAGGAAGACGATATCGACAACATGTGACCTTCATGGCCGGTGTTTGTTACAGAGAGAGGATGGGATGAAAACAAGTACAGATTGTATATATTACTTCATATCATGGCGTGGATGTGCGTGTTCGTGAGTGTGTGTATAATGTTTATGTCTCTCCAGATGAACAGGGGTGACCAATAAATGCTGACGACGTTCTATAGCATAATGACGATGGTGATGATGAAGATGATAATGATGATGAAGATGATGATGACCATGGTGATGATGATAATACTACTATACTACTGATTTTACTAATACCACTGCACTCTCCAGTGAATTGGTCAAAGTATAGTTGTTGAATATGTGCTCGACCGATGAAAAATAGTCAATCAAATTCTGGTAGATTCGAACTAAGAAATTATCGGTTGATTTTTACCAATAATTTTTAGAAGTGTGCTAATACAACAACTACTACTACGTATACTACTAATAATACATCTACTACTACTACTTCTACTACTACTACTACTACTACTTCTGCTACTACTACTACTACTTCTACTACTACTACTTCTACTACTACAACTACTACTACTAATAATAATGATGATGATAATGATAATAATGATGATGATAATACAATGATTATAGCAATGACAACTATAATAGTTTTACTACTAATGGTAGTAACTGTGGAAGTAAAAGGTCGCAAATCCTGCATTTTGTAAGATTATAATATTTTGAATATAAGCATAGCATGACAAAATTAATACTGATAGTCAGCGATACAGTCAAAATAAATGAGAAGAACGAAAGCTTGTAACGATACAAAATGCATTATGCTTTTGTTATCATCACCAAACGAAATCAAGTACGCCGGCCAAGAGGAGGCTGAATGCAAAAAAATCTCAAATATGCGATCGACATATCTGAGCTTAGTTGACTACGAGTTGCGAATGATCAGTAACCTAGAAATGAATCAATTGCTGCATGACAAAGTTTCTATTTCATATTGTTGTCAACATGGTCAAGGCCAACATAATTGCGTCACAACCTGGTAATTAAGATGGAACAACGTTGGTTGGCAAATCAAGACCAGTACAGTGTAAAATCAGAAGTAAGCATGAAAGTAATCAATAATATGTTGGCGCGAAATTATTCAAATATGAAGCATAATTATATCAAATCTCTTACCGGCGTGTTCTAGTTATAGAGCGTTTAGTTTAGACAAACCAATACTAATAGCCATGTTATGAAAATGAAATATTACTTACCTATTGTATAAAATGGATCGGAAACGTTCCAACGTGAAACTCTGGCGATAGGTTAAATACCGAGCCTGAGACCTGGTCCAGAAAAGAGTGATCACTAAATTGCTACCGTAGTCCTTCCTGTCACTTGGCGAGAGTCCCGCGTTGAAATCTGGCAAAGGTCTTCACTGGGGTTACCAAAGTGCTCAGTCAGAGAAGAATAAAGATTGGCTGTAATGAGGAGAGACGGGCAACTCTTTGCACACGGTACAGATCTGTCAGTTTGAGATGGGACTGGTCTGGGCCTATTTTTCGCACGGCCCGCTATCAGTCTTTGCTTGTGGAGTTTGGCATCCATTTTTGGTTTCGCTTTAATCTGAACTTCGTGTAGTCTAGTCTTCCATGAAGCACATAACGTTATACCAACCAAAAGTCGATGCATGGAAATTTGGTATTCCTTGCTAAATCCAGATCCTAGTTTTGTGCACATCGCATTATAATCCTGATACGGTTAAGCTCTCCTACACTAAACTACTACAGTGAATATCAATGGTAAAATCTGTGCAAGTAGTCAGCGAGACTGTTCATTGTGACGTCATTGAAGTTTCGGACTGACTTGTGGCGCCAGGCTTGAGAACCGTCATCCATTCCAGCCAATCACGGCATAACATCTAGTCACATGTTTACAGTGATCACCCACAGCGGTTATCTACTTTCCACACTGACCTTTCTCATATTTCAGAGAGAATTAAAAACAGAGTTGACGACATGAAATTCGAAAACCAGTTTTTTTTTAAATATCACCTTTATTCAAAACAAAACAAAGGGAAGTTACAAACAATTAAAATAAGTCCAGGTTACTCATTATTTAGGACGAAGTACAGGGTTAATAAAATAATTACAGATACACAATATACACCATATCACAATCAAATCTACATAAGACGATTGTACATTGTCGATTGCAGAAAAGAAAACTGAAATAGATCAACTCTGATCAAGCACATATTACATATACAAAAAGGTAAACTTTTCAATACAAATTTCTTTCAAAGGTATACTTTTACTTTATCTTACTTTATTTCACTTTCCCCCAACGTTGTTTGAAGACTAAGCCTGTTCATCGATCAGAGTAGCGATGGTTATTGCTGCTCTCCTTCAGACAAAAATATATACACGCATTATTATGATTTTGCTTTTAGTATTCTTTGGTATCTTTATGTTCATTTATGTATTAATCATCGTCATTATTATCATCATTATTACTAGTATTATCGGTATTATTATTAGTAGGAGTATTATCATTTTTGTCTTTCTACTATTGCTGCTGCTACTCCTACTACTACTACTACTGCTACTACTACTGTCATTATTTTCAGTAATGTTATAAATATCCTTGTAATTATTTTTATTTCATCATCATTATTATCATCATATTGGGGGGGTGACGTACAGATGATAGCTCTTGCCCCCTTTTAGGGTAAATGGTGAAATATTAAATTTTTGGTGTAGGTCTAAAATTTATCCCCCAAAATGTATTATTGTAGTAAAAATGTCAGTGTTTGCTCACTCGCTTCGCCCGCTCGCAAGTTTTTTTTAAATTTTGCCCGATACGCTATATCTTGGGGGCGTTTCATGAAAGGACTTGTCGGACATTTTATCCGACAAGTACCAGTTTATCCGACAGTTACCATAGGAACAGTGCCTCTCAGCCAATCAGAATCAAGGAAAGATGTCAGATCTGAAAACTTCTCGGATGAAAATATTTATGAAACGACCCCCTGGTCCCCTCAAAATTTCTACCTCATTACGCCACTAATGAGGGATTGTTCTTAAACACCATAATCGCGTCTCGCACGTATTGTTTCTCAATCAACAAACACGTGTTTCTTGACGCTCGTGCGTGATACTCGACCACCCCTCCCCCCGCTTCCCCTGTGGGGGCCACGAACCCCCAAATTTTCACGACTAAGAAAAACAGGATACGAAAAATGCAAAGTAAAAGGGAAAAGGAGTTGTTATGTGATTATGGTTTTTTGGTAAATTGTAAACTATATTTAAAACGATAGATTTTTTGATTGAAAAACTTGAAAATTTTGGTTTACTAGCTTCGTTCGCTCGCAGAGTTTAAGAAATGTTTAGCCGGTATGCCAATGTCCCCTCATAACTCATTACCTTCAACGCATTAGGTCACTGCCCCCCTCCCTCAGTACCTCACTCCTCTCCTCTTTGGAATCAATAGGCCTTAAGGTGGGTATGAACGGAAGGCCTTGTTTGCATAAGGATTGCCCAATCAATCACCATTGTGGAATGTCACGCTACATGACTGAGTAGAGATGGGTTTCGGCTTCCATATCATGTTCATAACACATAGGCCATTGTTGACAAACGTCACACCAATAAGGTAATTTGAGGCAAGGCCAGGGGCGGGGCCAGTTAGACCTACTGGTCGTTTAGAGCAGGTGCGCTGCTCTGAAGATTCGAATGGTCCAACGTTTCAATATTTAAAAAGTGATTACTTCCAAGTCTTGTAACTCCGAAGGTCGAAACCATGGTCATTTTTTAATCAATATTAAATATACAAATAATTCGTTGAAACCCAATTAACGTATATAGAATTGTATTTTTTCTTGGAATACGCCATCATTGAAATCTTATTTATAGGTTTGCACAAATCAAATTATTGCAAATCAAAAATGTTCCTTGTATTTATCTTAGGCTTTATAATTTCGTATGTATTTCTATTTTTTTTTCATTGTTTTTAATGGAAATTATTACACCCATGAAACAACTAATCACAACCCTTGATTAGTCAATCAGACCAATCAGAATGAAAATAATCACCCTTTTAATAATAATAATAATAACGTTTTATTTACCCAGGGTAGCCACTTCAGTTAGGAAACTGCTCTACCAGCGGGCCCTGCATAACATAACATGTTATTATTACCCTTCTCCAATCTAAATGCTGAACGCCTAGCAAGAAGGCAGAAGGTCCCATTTTTATAAGTCTTTGGTATGACTCGGCAGAGGATCGAACCCACGACCTCCCGTTCATGAGGCGGACGCTCTGCCGCTGAGCCACCATACCCTTTTATGAATTTCATCTCACATCGAGTGAGTTTTGGAGAAAAAAAAATCGGGAGAAGCGTTGAGGGCGACACACGCAGTTATTTTATTTTGCTCGGGCACCGATCAAATTAAATTTTCACGTAAATTCGCACAATTTATCATGTAAAAGATATTTTCATTTTACTTCCTCTACATCATAATATTGTTTTAGGCCATTAGCAAGTAATGAATTGTAATGAAATGGAATAGTGTCAGCTGCATTTTGGGGGATTTACCAAAACTAAATTATACACAGACTTTTAAAGGAAAGTTCACCCTGAAGAAAAGTTTATAGTAAGAAAAGCAGAAAAAGAAATCAAAATGCTAATGGTTTGATGAAAATTCGTTGAACATTAAGAAAATTATTAGAATTTTAAGATTTGGATTTGTGACGTTAAAAATGAACAGCTACCCCATAATGTTGCATAAATGCACAATTCGTTATGGTTCGTGATTTTTCTTTGTTTTTTAAGAAAGGGTGTGAAATTGGTTTTTACCCAACGATATGTAGGAAAGCATATGACGTCACAAATAATTAAAGTTCTAATAGCTTTTTTATTCTTTGATGGATTTTCTCAAACCTTCGACAATATATTTCTCATTTTTTCTCTATCTTTACAATACACATTTTGTCAAGGTTCACTTCCCCCTTTAGTACATTGTTCCAGTTTTCTCTTGGATATTTCTCCCTTTTTTTGAAGACCCCTGGCCCTCATTCCATCCCCTTTTCCCCCATCTATCCACTTTACGCCCTCATCTGATTTCCAGTTCTTCATTTTCACTCTTTGTCATCTGTCTTCCCAGCAATAGATTTCTTTCCCCCACGTCTCTTCCTCTACTTTCCAGTCGGTCTATGTAGATACATATTTATCTATTCCCCCTCTTCCCCCCCCCCCTCTCTCTCTCTCTCTTACTCGGTCTTCCCCCGCCCCCTCTCTCTCTCTCTTTCTCTCATCCTACGTTTTCACACTACTGGAAAGTAATATAAGTATCACTTACAAAATATTCATTAATTTTATTCATTCGTTAACCCCTGCAAGTTAGTCCTGTAACTTTGTAAAACTGCTTACAAAAGATGCCCTGCAGTTTCACAAATGTAATTTTGAATGAATATATATATAGTAAAGATTCACGTATCGGCTTCTGTAAGGTAACAAAATAATGCTGAAGATAATGCTTTCATTGCCAATAAAGTTTTTATTGTTCACTCGAATTTTCGACGGTCCTCCGTCTTCTTCAGGAGTTTACAATGCAAACTCCTGAAGAAGACAGAGGACCCACAGACCGTCGAAAATTAGAGTTCGAGTGAACAAAAACTTTATTGGCAATGAAAGCATTATCTTCAGCATTATTTTGTTACCTTACAGAAGCCAATACGTGTATATATATATATATATATACATATATATATATATATACATATATATATATATATACATATATATATACATATATGTATACATATATATATATACATATACATATATATTATATATCATATATACTACAGTCAGTCATAAACCCTCTAAACTTACAGCACATGCTACATGTATTGTGTTTTATTAGAAATGCATGATCACTTCCTCGATTTGGTTTTTATCCTATGCTATCTTATGCTATTCATAAGAATATGCCTGACTGGTCAAATATTACATAATTACCTTTGCTCCTGAACTCTCTCTCTCTCTCTGTTTACCTCTGCCCCCTTTCTCTCTCTTCTATCTCTTTCTTCCTATCTTACCATGTCCTTTTACTTTCTCATTCCAAATCTTATTTTGATGTGTATATATATGTTTTATTTACTTATGTTTTCTTTATGTTATGAATTATTTATGCAGAGCCCTGTGGAAGACCAGCGATTTTTAATGAATATTTTAATTGTATATATTGTGTAATTTTACATATTTGTTTGTATAAAGCTGAACAGGCTACTCTGGATAAAGATGTGAAATAAATAAATAAATAAATAAATAAATAAATAAATAAATAAATAAATAAATAAATAAATAAATAAATAAATAAATAAATAAATAAATAAATAAATAAATAAATAAATAAATAAATAAATAAATAAATAAATAAATAAATAAATAAATAAATAAATAAATAAATAAATAAATAAATAAATAAATAAATAAATAAATAAATAAATAAATAAATAAATAAATAAATAAATAAATAAATAAATAAATAAATAAATAAATAAATAAATAAATAAATAAATAAATAAATAAATAAATAAATAAATAAATAAATAAATAAATAAATAAATAAATAAATAAATAAATAAATAAATAAATAAATAAATAAATAAATAAATAAATAAATAAATAAATAAATAAATAAATAAATAAATAAATAAATAAATATGTAAACCCGTAGTATGATTTCGTTAATTTTATCTGACAAACTTACAAAAATATATTCTACAAATTATATTGCATAATATCAACATAGTTCATTGAAGACACTGTTTACATGACTTAAATCGAAGTTCTTATAATATTTCTATGATATAGATTCATATAATATAATTCATCTAGAAAATTCTGTATTTTTAATGCTGTAATAAGAATGACTTTTTAATCATTGTGCATGGTGCCAAATAATTAACAGGAATGTATTGATGCCATAGAAATTATGCTTTTGAGAAAATGATTTATAAAAAGTTGTATGGCATATTCAAAAGAACATTACATTCTTCTGGGTTTATAAGTAGACGAATGAATTGTAACTCAACAACAAGTAAAATGACTCATCAAGTTGACATACTATATACGGATACTTTACTAAATTCTGTTCAATGCTAAATTAAGTTTTAATACACTTGGACTTATAATTCAAATACTTATGTATTGTACATTTTACGTGAATCTTGTATACCTGAGCCAAACCAAATTCCTTATGTTGTCATTTTATCACCATCGGGTTTGTGCGTGTGTGTTTGTGTGTGTACATTGTATCTACATGTGTGTAAACCAGTGTAAAAGAATTCCCTTTATATACAAAAAAGTGCGAATCTAAAGCCCGGTGCACACGATGCGATTCGTTGCGATCCGAATTTCAAAGAAATTGCAATAACATTTTCAGATGAACATTCCAAGCCATAAAATCTTAGCAATCATAATTTAGAATTGCGACGGGACTCGAGCCTCCCGTTATTGGAATAAAAACAAAGTCAGTTCCAAATTGTAATGATACCATCATCGCCTGCGAATCGAAACCGATTGCCGTAAACAGTAAAAGTATGATTTTATTACTCCTAACATTATGCCGAACTTCAAATAAAACTATTTTGCTTCTTGGAATCGTAACATTTAATACTAAATGTGATTTATTAAAAGAAAAAGTCGCATCGAATCGCAAAGTGTGCGCTGGGCTTAAGTTACACATAAATCTTTGTGAACCCCCCCCCCCTGGTCCCAGTTGCAGAAACAGTCGCAATCAAACGTAACACTGAAAACAAAGACAAATAATCATTCTTATACAACTTAATTTTCAACCAATTAAATTTGCGCATTTGGAGTTGGTGCTTGATATTTTGAGTTGCGTTTAAACGCAATCGTTACTGCAACCGGGCCCCGGGGGGGGGGGGCATTTCAATGTTACGTCCACAGGTTGTCACTAAGATCTGACAACAAACCTTGAATTTGATTGACTGAGAGGCACTGTTACTATGGTAACCGTGTAACTGATAAAATGGGACTTGGCGGATGAAACATCCCACAGGTCCTTTCATGAAATGCTCCCCGGTCACATTTCCTTAGCAATACCAAGATATTTTACTAGTCTGTGTTTGTAAGAGCACCGGCACCTCCGCCATATCCGCATCCTTTCGGCCCGAGGTGCTTCCGGAAGCACGCTGTAAGGCAATGAAATCAACACAAATGATAAAGGAGACAATATGGAACTTGAGAAGAAACAATGAAAGAGCCCACTGCACACTTTTAAACAAGTCCACACATTGGTATTCATAATGCATATGGCATTTATTTGGTGTACGATAAAAAAGCTATGTATATATCTGCCTTAATAATAATGATGATATTCCGCATTTATATAGCGCGTAACACATCGGAACGACGGCTCTAAGCGCTTTACAGATATTACCCCGGTCATTGGATCCTTGCATGCCCGCATATGTATGCACCTTCTCCACTCCCTGGGGAGCATTCCCACAAGAGTTCCAAGACTCAATTGTTAGCCATACTACCCATTTAACACCTGGGTGGAGAGTGGCAAACTGGATTGACGCCTTGCCAATGGATGCTAGGCCATGTGGGCTTCGAACACAATACCCTCTGATTACAATGCGAGAGTCAGAACCGCTACACCACAGCGCTTCCTCAAGGGCATGCCGCGCCGGGAATCGAACCCCCGATCGTCGGATATCCAATCAACCACCTCCAATCTAGCGGCTTAGATCACTCGGTCACGGCACCTCCACAGTATAGGGGCCTCTCCACGAAACTATTGGAATCTATTTCTGGATTATTCCTTTTAAGAATTAATTCCCCCAATGATGATAGCCATACCAATGCACTGGCCTGTGACATTTTGGCCTGTCCCCCTTAAACCAACAGTTAGCATGGTTAGTCGCCCAAATGATTTTGTGATCATTTTCAGCTTGGAAAGCACGTCCCAGTTTATGAAAACGATGTGTTACTTGTCGATATGGCTATAAAAAATTTCGCATTTACGACGGAGACACTCTACAATGAATCGATTCCTTTAAAAATGCAATTAAAATCACAACGGAGAGCTGACAGAGATTTTGTCGAAAGTCGATGGACTGTAACAGTAGATCATCCGGACGAACTATTGCAAATATGTCGTTGTCCAGAATCGAGAGATTAGGGAGTTTTCGATTTGCACGTCGACTGGTGGACTGCGACGAAAGTACGTCATAATAGTCTGCTTTGTGTTGATGGTATACAAAGTCAGTCTAGCACATGATTGGAAGACACTGAGCATGTACAAGCCATTCCTGACACGTCAACTTCATGGTGACGACCGTGGATTTCACTCAGATCACGCTCGTTCGGATTGTGGTAAAACGAGCAATCAAATCCTAGCCCATTAAGCCACGTGGTGATTTACTCCAGCGGTTCTGCATACCGTAAAAACAAAGCAGACTATTATGACGCACTTTCGTCGCATTCCACAAGTCGACGTGCAAATCGAAAACTCGCTATTACCATGAGGATGCTCCGCTGGTCGGTCCACCAACTTTCGACAATATAGCTCTCAGCTTTCCATCGTTATTTGACTTGCATTTTCAAAGAATTTGGTGCGTTGTAGAGAGTGTCACCGTAGTAAATGCGAAAGGTTCGGAAAAATCCCCACAAGTACGTGATTGAATGGATATAGAAGAAATACATTGTATGCGGGCATGCAAGGATCCGACGACCGGGGTAATAATATGTCTGTAAAGCGCTTAGAGACGTCGTTCCGATGGTTAAGCGCTATATAAATGCGGAATATTATTATTATTAATTCAGTGAGAACTTTCACAGGGTGTGGAGAAAACAAAGTTTAAATCATATTATCTATATTTACAAAGAACCTTACAAGGAAGTTTTCACACGATCAAGGGAAAATTTCATGAAGGTGTCATATATGGGGCCGAGTGTACATGATGTAAATGGCCATTGATGTTAATGTTTGATTACCTTTACAGTAGATTTTCCCATCTTTATCGGACACGGTGGTGGAATCCAGGTGCTTACTGCAAGATTCGCACGAGAAACACCATTTGTGCCAGGACTGGAAGGGGGAAATGATAACTTAGAGTCAATGATGATGGTGGTGGTGGTGGTGATAGTGATGATGATGATGACGACGATGATAATGACAATGATGTAGATGATGGTGATACTACTGCTGATCTTGATGATGATAAATTATGATAATGAGATTTTGAATTTGATGTTGAATTTGATAAGGTTGATGATGTTGATAATGGTGAAGATTATTTTGATGTTGATGATTCATTAAAAATTCAGGTAAAAAATCTAAATTAATAGCGGCTTGAGGCTTTGACAATGGAATATATTCAAATGAATAGGAAATTCTTCAATAATAACAGCAGTGGTGCTATAAAATTAGAGAACCCCACCAGAAAAATGCACTCCTTCATGTCGAGTGCTTACCGGAGACAGCAACATCAAAATGTTCGGCGAGCTCAGAGAAACAAACTTTATTGAAAGTAACATTTTAACACCTGTCTTCAATTAAATATCTAAAACGTGGCAGAAATTGAACACTTTAAAAGCGTCATATTTTCATGGTGGGGGCTTCACTATTTTTTTAGCTCCACTTTAACATGACAATTATTAAATGACATATGTGATAAACAATTTATATCAGAGCATAACATGATTATGATAATGTTGATGGTGATTATGATTGTGATGATGGTGGTGATAATGATAATCATGGTGATTATGAAAAACATCTGTGTTTAAATCTCAATTCAATCAATATTTTTTTAACGTAGAGAAGGTTTACGGTTCACCATCTGTAATGTGAAGGGAAGGAAATACAGGCAGAGAGATGAAAATTGAAAGACGAAATAGGATGAAAAGAGGAAATTAGAAGTACTCTTTTCTTGAAAGTGAGTGAAGTCCTGAAAAGTACTGTAAACCAGATGAGATGAGCTGAATATGGCTTGAGTAGCGATGGATTGTGTCCCGGGGTTTGTGTAGTAGCAGAATGAGGTGAAGAAAGGTTGCTCGACGTTTCGGGCTGGTTGACTATCCGTCTTCAGGACAAATTTTAATTTCCTCTTTCCATTTCAATCTTTCTGCCTGTATTTCCTTCCCTCCTTCATATTACACATGGTGAACCGTAAACCTTTTGCACGTTATGAACTCCAACATACAAACCTACAAAGATCAATATTTTTTTAATAGAAGCCACATATTTACCTGCCCTGCACCTATGATCTCTTCCGCCGTATAGACGGATTTGCCACATCTTGAGCATTTTTTTTCTCCTCCAAAAGAAGGCATCTTGACCGACTGCCAATGATAAAAAGGTAGACATGCAATTTGAAATGAACATCATTGGCGTACAGAGGGGGGTGGGAGCTCTTGCAGCATTTAGTTTAGTTTAGTTTCCTATGTGACTTTTGGTTTCCCTAATCGGATATTTGATTTAGCTATATGGACACTTTGAACCTACGTGGACATTTGATATCCCAAATCGGACATCCAATCTTATTCGGACATTTGCTCATGAACACGGACATTTGAAATACCTATATGGACGATTGGTTCCACTCTGCGGACATTTGACCTGGAAACCTACATTATGTACACGGTTATATACCCCCGTGTTAATGTCCCCATTTTTTTGTTGTTGTTGAAATTTTAAGGTCAATATAATTGCTATCATCTACACTGCCCAGACGGGATTAAAGGGGAAGTTCACCCTGACAAAAAGTTTATTGTAAAAATAGCAGAAAAAATAATACAAAATATTGCCCAAGGTTTGAGAAAAATTCATCAAGTAATTAAAAAGTTATTAGAATTTCAATTCTTTGATTGACGTCATATGCGAGCAGCATTCCTACATAGCGAATGGCAAAAAATCAATGAAATGTCATTTTCTCAGAAAATTGAAAATGGTTTTCACTGTACCTTTTGTATATCAATAGACAAATCATTTCACACCCGATCATGAATAGAAAACAAAATTAAGTCATCAGGAACCATTCAAAATTTGAAATTCATGCATTTTATATTACATAACACATGGGGCAGCTGCTCGTTTATGACGTCACTAATCCAAAAGTTTGAACTCTAATAACTTTCTTGCTCTTTAACGGATTTTCCTCAAACCTTCACCAATATTTTTTTCTATTTTTTCTGCTATTTTTACAACAAAGTTTTCTTCGGGGTGAACTTCCCCTTTAATACCGTATGCAATTGTTAGCGATCGATGCAAACCTTTGCACCTATTGCGTTCCTGAATCGGCCATCTGTGTGTCTGTCAAAGTTTAACCATGGAGCTATTGGTTTAACCCGAGAAGGACTGGGGTGGGGCCATGATGCCCTCCCCCCTCGACGCTTCGCGCGATATTTCCGAAACGCAAAAAGATAGCGCCGCAAATTTATAGGCCTTTCTTTATTTTATTCATAATAATTCAAAAATAAAAGAAAAATCAGTTTTTTTAATACCAACCTGTAGTTTATGTGGTAAAGAATGTGCGTGCCAAATTTCAGCGCAGTGATCGCGCGAACGGTGGCTGAGATCAGAAGGAGGCCATCATGCCCTCCCCCCCCCCCCCCCCGTCCTCAATATATCCCAGTCCTTTAAGGGTTAACCGAGTCGTCGGTGAGAAACAATGAGGCTTATATTTAAAGTAGGCCTACGCAGCCTACGCACAGTGTTACAATTTTACGTACCTCAGCATGCAAACTCGAAAAGGGGAGTGAAGCCCGCCACCTACGGGCTAGAAGCAATTAAATGATCGATATAAACGGGATCAAAAAAAAGTTTACACTTTGAAAAAGCCATGGGAATTAAAAAATATACAACTTGTGGGTAATTTTTTTCACATAAAATCTTGGGTTTCGGTATCATCTATCCAATGAAAGTAAAATTTTTGTCAGAAAATTACACTTGAGTGAGCACTGTCCATTTTTGTATAGCTCGCAGAAATCAGTTTGCGCAGAAATGCTCGTTTTCACGCTGTGTAAAGGGGAAACAGTGAAATAAACTTACCCTGCGGAACATTTCTCATACATTTCCCTTGCACTTTTAGTCAGTTGAAATAAGATGGATACATTCAACCATTTTGTAACGATTTTGCTACCCAAATTGAAATTTCAACACTTAGGAAGAACAACCTTTACCCTTTTTGTGCCAGCTGGATCTGAGGACATAACTAAATATGAACAAATGTTTATACCAGACATCTCCAGCATTATTTCACTAAATTTTTATCATTGAAAGTGGGTTTACATTTCATTTTTCATTTAATACTTGTTTCTCCACACTTTTCCCAAGTTTGGCAACGATTAACAAAATGAAAATCAAGCTTTAGCCATTCCATGGAAATCACAGCTCAGTGTAAAGCAATTATCGTCACGATGGCCTCGGTATGTGGGGGAGAGGGGTGGGGTGAAATGCTCTCTTCGAAGCGTTTTGGGCAAGGAAACAAGTCAAAAAGGTAAAAGATATCTTAAAATCAATTCTAATAGCTGAATTATACATGTTCTTCAGGATAAGGTCTACTTTTATTCGCTCTGCGCAATTCATTTTTTACTAACTTTTGAAAGTAAGTGGTCCTCACTCAAGCAGAAATATTTTTCAGCATTTATATCGTCATTTGATTAAATGGATCTGTACCAATGTTAAAATGTGGAAAAATCTTCAGGATATTACAAATGTATAATTTTATAGGATTTTTTCAAAGTGTAAACTTTTTTTGATACGCACTGTGTAATCGCATTCGCCTGGTGTAGGCCTATGGAGGGGGTGGACCGGGGGGAGGGCATTGAACCTAGAAAAAAATCACCACCCGACACAAAAAGGGGATTGATGAAATAATAAAAAGGTGACGTATTACAGAAAGATGTCAAAATCTGAAAAAAAGCTTTTGTATCACAAGGGTCAGCTAGCATTTAAAACATGATGATGTCACAATCATTCTGACATAATAACGTCATGTCCTGACGCATAATGTCGCAGCAAACTTCTGACGCAAAATGTCACATGCCACCAACGCTTATGTCGCAGTGAAGTTTTTCTTTAAGGAATCTGATATTCAGAGACGTTTGTAAAAAACATATTGCACACATAGGCCCGATTTGTTTCAAGATCTATGGTGGAACTTTTTTATCATCTATATTTGCAGGAGTTTCTGTATTTTAATCATAAATCGAATGTGAATTTAAATCTTCACAATAATAACAGTGATGTGCATTAAAATGTGACAATTGTAGAGATAGATAAGACGGAGAAAGACCGATAATAATATCATACATAAAGCATTTAAAATAGTAAGTTACAAAATACCGGGGCCAGGCAATATACAGTGCGTCCCACAAAAAAAAAACACGAAACCTTGAATTATCGATTTATCTATAATCACAAATACAATAGACAAATTACCTACCATGTAGAGCTTAGAATCTCCCCTTTCATCTAAAATTACTTAGATAATTCCTCATTCACGCATGAGTGAGCAAAAACAATTTTAAGAAAACTCATTGTCTATTGTATACATGATTAAGTTATGATAAATCATCGCTGAATCTCGCTTTCGTGTTTTGTGGGGCGCACTGTATAAGCAGAAAAACTGCTTACTTAAAACTATTAATGCAGTCTTCAGGACTACTATTAAAAACAAGAAAATCAAATGGATTTTAGCGGCCGATCGGGTGAATATGTGGTTAGAAATAATTCATCGCCCATCCTCTGCCGGCGAAAGCTGGAATGGCACCTGCATCCTCCTAAAAACGTATTTCTCCCGGTTTTAACATTGTCCAATAACGGACAATATTAATACGCGCTGGTTGGTCAAATTGGAGTTTGTGCAAACCGAGTCTTAAATACAGGGCCTGGTGGGCACAAGAATCCAGACTTTTCAAATTTACTACGGAGAACACTTAACGCACTGCTTCCTTTGAAATTTCAAGTCAATCATTGAGCCCTGAGAGGCTGTTTGCCGAAGGTTGGTGGACCAGCAGGGGTCCGTTGCAGAAAGAGTTGCGATCAAACAAAACTCCAAAACTCTTACGAATTTTCGAAGCTTGCTTAATTTTCAGCTAATGAAGCACCCGCGTATTCGGGACTTGCGCTTCATAATTTTGACTTGCGTTTAAACGCAACTCTTTCTGCAACAGGCTCCGCCGGGACAGCATTGAAAATCTGGACAATCGGACACTTTTGCAATTGTTCGTCTGGTGCAAATCTTCTGATGTCTGCTGTCCCAGGCCACCAACTTTCGACGCTAAGCCTCTCGGCTCTCCATTGTGATTTGTAATTGCATTTTCAAAGGAATCGATGCGTTATAAAAGAGTGTTTTCGTAGTAAATGCGAAAACTCGATCCCCAATTGTTAAAAGTGAGTGACAACGGTGTGGAAGAACCTCGGTGAAGTGGTTGTGACTCCCGCCTTGTAAACAGAGGATTGATAATTTTAAATACCGAGAGAAAACATAATTGTAAACTTGAGGTCTTGATATATTCCTTCTAAGTTTACGAAATACCACTGCGGCATTATGCCTTTGTGGCATGTGAACTAGTGTGTTAGAAAATTTGCTGCGACACTATGTTATAGTAATAATGATGTGTTCCATTTGTATAGCGCAACTCCTATCTACTGCGCTTGATTGCCCTGTATAGCTGAGCCGCCGTATAGGCGCTAAAGCATTCAAGGAATAAATCCTACCGGGTACCCATTCACCTCGGTCGAGTGCAGCACAATGGGAGTTAATTTATTGCTGAAGGAACACACTCAATGGCTGATATTCGAACCCACGTCCCTCTCATTAAAAAAAACGAGAGTCGTATAACCACTAGACCACGACACACCACTGTATCTGAACCGGTGACATTAAGCTGCGACAATATGCGTCGGACGGCCATCGCATAATAATATGGCACTCTGCGACATTATGCGCTTGTGTGACACAATGCGTCGCTGCGACATAACCGATTGTAACAGGCGTTACCACTTTAGATAATGTAGCCCGAAATAATTTGAATCTGAAGCACAGGCTAATGTCATGATAAAACCTTTGTAGCATTAGAGCCATTTCGGGCGCAAATGAAGGATAACATACCTGTACGTGATACAAAATGGATCAAAGACTTTTCAACGTGATACACTGGTGATAGGTGAAACAATCAACCAACTCTGGTAGGGTATGTAGGCTGGAAAAGAATGATCACTGAATTGCTCACGTCTTCCTTTTGTAGATCAAGATGACTGCCTCTGAGCTAGGTACCGTGTGGAAAACTTACATAAGTAATGCATAATTATTGCCAAAGAGCCAAGTCAAAGAAAGCTATGAGATTGGAAGAGATTTGCACACGATACAGATTTGTAAAGGCAAAGATGATGGAACAGGTCTGGGCCTATTTTTCACACGGCCCGCTAGCAATCTCTGCTTCTGGATTTTGGTATCCATTTTTTTAAATGTCATTGTGTCGTGTACCATGCACGTGTCGCCTCGTCTTCCACGAAGCAATGAGCGTTAATAAGCATATCTTTTTTTATATAAAACCCAGGTACTATAGTTTAAACACTTCACATTCTACCCCACTATTCCCGCTGAGCTCTTCTGGAATCTAGCAATATATATAGTGATATCAATGGTGTAGCACTCTTATTTTTTCATTGGGTTTCCCTTAGTCATGGTCATGGTTCACTTGTTCCCCGGGCATGCCGGGGGCCACTTACATTGACGAGTGGATACCATGCGCGACCAAAAATACACGTAAAAGGGATGTCTCTTTCACGATAGGGCACGTTACGTACGTAAGCGAGGTGTAGAAGGTGGGGTCGTACTAAACCAACTAAGGTAAAGCCGACGACCAAAGGACCCGTAACAATAATAAAACATTCCTGTTCTTGTTTAGGGGTTCATTTCAGGAAAATTTGACAAGAGGATCGTTTTGTTTCCAATACTTGTTAAGTTTAGGGTTTCACACGGCAATACTTGTTAAGGGGTACATTTTCAGAATAGACCAGTTCGTAGTTACTTCAGGGACAATTTTGGTCAAATGACCTTTCATTTCTTTCATTATGATAGGCAGATTTCAAAGCAAGATATTACGTATGCTTGCCTGACATAGCAGGATGACGAAATTGAATAGACCAGGTGACTAGAATAGCACACCAATGAACACTTAATGAAGGTATTTGTTGCATTCCTATTTTGAATGGATATCATAGCATTCTGCACAATGTACTTGGCAAACTGTGAAATACCAGTCGTTCGTGGACGCATTGTTGTTTTTTGTGGATGTACATGAAAAAAAACACAATTCAAAAGAATATATACATAATCAAGATATCAAAGTTGGTACTTATCTCATTAGATTTTAAACCACCATGTTACTTTAGTACAAATGACCTTCCTCTGATCATGCGCAGAAAGGAACTACGAATTGGCTTATTGAATAGACCAGTTCGTATAACTTAAAGGAGAATGAAACCTTTGGAACAAGTAGGCTTGTGTTGAAACAGAAAATCAAAGAATAATAACAAAGAAAGATTGAGAAAAATCGGACAAATAATGAGAAAGTTAATATGAGCATTTGAATATTGCAATCACTTATGCCATGGGGATCCTCAAATTGGCAATGCAACACTGTGTGATGTCGCATGTGAACAAATTTCCCTTTGATGGACTATAATTTTATACCATCAAAAGTCTCATGATGTATTCTTTAAAAATCTGTATTACATGCCCTCCTATATAGAAAGAACACAGATCTACTGATAGATATGATCAAAGAGGCAATATATACTAAAGTAATTGGGAGAGTTGTTCACAAGTAACATCACACATAAGTTTGTCGCATTGTCAATATGAGGACCTCCATAGCTTTAGGGATCGCAATATTCAAATGCTCATAACTTTCTCATTAATTGTCCGATTTTTCACAAACTTTCGTTGATCTGTTTCTTTGATTTTTCTGTTTTCACACAAGCTATCTTGTTCCAAAGGTTTCATTCTCCATTAATGAGAAACTATCTTGATCAAAAGAACATTCATTTATTTCATTATTCTATAGGCAGATTTCAAAGCAACTGAATATTATTACGCAAACATGCCTTACATAATAAATAACATGGGTCCCGTTGCAGAAAAGTTACATGTGCCGTTATGGCCATGCACTTTGCGCCATCCATGTATCTTTCATATGCAATCCTTGATTCTGATTGGCTGTTGATCAGCGTTACCATAGTAACCATTGGATGTCAAAGTTACTATAGCAATCACTTTTATGCAACGGGGATTTGACTAGAAAAGCACATCAATATACGCTCTATGAAGGTAATCGTGGCATTTCTATTTTGAATGCATGAGCATAACAATGCATTTTGCAAACTGTGAAATACCAGTCGCTATATAGTGCACGTACTGTCGTTGTTTTTGTGGATCTAATGGAAAAAAGTAATTCAAAAGAATATATTAATAATCAAGACTTCAAAAGTTGGTTCTTACTTCATCGAATATGAAACCACCATGTCATTTTAGTGCAAATGACCTTTTGATCATGCGCAGAATGGAACTACCGAAATGGCTTGTTTTGGCGAAATATGGAACTGCTCATATGCTAATTCTGAACGACTCACAAGAATTCCTGGGCGGTTTTCTGAACATTAACTTTTCTCCATATTTTGTCTTTTCTTAAAGATATGACAGAATCGGTATTCTGTATGGTATAGATGTCATAACTTTCGTCATGAAAATTGTCATTCTTCACTTTTTATAGTTAAGAACCTTTCATTTCCCCTAGTTTTGATGGGGATACGGGGGGGGGGGCAAACGGCAAGGGCCCCCAGATCTGCGCCTGACGATACATCAGACGTTGCATTGATTGATGTTGGCCCAACATCAGTTTTGTAATATCAAAAAGAAGTCGACTTCACCACGTTGGCTCAATTACATTTCTATTTTGACACATTGCCAACCTTTCCATATTGTCAGCATTGTGCTGTTAGCAAGATATATCAATTTCGCGATCAGGGCTCCGTAACACAAAGATTAGTGATCAATCACTAAATGAACTGACCAATCACTATCAATGTTACAAGCGCATTAGGTTTGAAATACTGACCAGGGGCCAATCAGTGCGGTTCTTTCGTATTTGCAATTCACATTGGCCAAACGTTGTGCTTTTGAACATTTTTTAATATTTTCGCGACTGACCCCGAGTCTGTTTAACAATAATTGCCTAAAAGTTGACTTGGAGTCATTAGATATGACAATTGTGGGCCTACCTGTATGACATGTGAGAAGGTATAGCACGCAGAAAACTGTTTGGATTTGCCATTTGCCAAGTACAAAAATAATCACCTCAAGTTAAGACACTTGGTTGACTTATACCTTGGTCACATTTGCTCAACGGCGGCCGTACGGCGAGTCGAAAACAGCCGTTTTGTTCATTATCATACAAACCACCTATATGTAGCTAGTACATAAAATGTTAAAACGGCTGTTTTCGACTCGCCGTACGGCCGCCGTAGAGTAAATGTGACCAAGGTATTAAGGTAATATTTCAAGTGTGTATTTTCATTATATAAATGAATCAGGCTTTGAGAAGAGTAGTGGATTTGTCCGGGGTCCGATGTTGGTCTGGAAAGAACTATTTTCACATTGCCAGTTCAACCAAGGATTAATAATTCCCACTGTGCTTTCGAATGACACGCCTGATACATGTACATTTGTTTTATATCCTACTTTGGATAATTTTCTTCTTCTCCTCTTTCTTTCTTTCTTTCTGTCTTCCTTTCTTTCTTTCTTTCTTCTCCCGGCCCCTCCTCCTCCTTATTCTTCTTCTCCATGTATATAAATACAAATTCCTGCATTGTTCTTTCTTACAAGAAAATGTTGTGGTTAATTCTAAGATTCAGAATTATAACACACGTAAGAGACATCTTATTCACCACCCCTTTGCTAGAATTAATGCTACGTTGAAATCCTTCAGAACAAATTGTGTTAAAGAATGGAATATGTGTCCTGCTGATATAAGAAATGGCAGTACCCTGTCTCGGTTTAAGAAATTGTCATAAATATCTACTTGATAAATTTAAGACTAGTTGTTAGTTGCACCTGGGGTGACATGTTTGGAATGTGAAACGGTGTGTTTGTCTGTGTGAGTGTGCGAATGCTTGCGTGTTTTTTTTTTCTTCTCATAGTTGTTCTATGTTTAAGTAAAATATCATATGCAGGGGCCCCTGATTACAAGCTGTGCTTCTTTGGGGTCCCAAACCTGTCATTTTCATCAGTTCTTTATAATGTAACCATTTATTTTTTTTGTACTTTTTGTACTTTGTAATTTTTTGACTGGTTTGAATGAATTCAATTCAATTCTTCTCCTTCTCCTCTTCCTTCCTCTCTCTCACACACTCTCTGAAATTTTGCAAAGCAAGAGTGTAGCTCTGGACACTAAATGCCCGGGGGGGCCACTTCCATTCACGAGTGGATACCATGCGCGACCATGGGGTCTCGAAAAGCACCCTAAACACGTAATTTCCATATTCTGAAAATGCACCCCTTAACAAGTATTGGCGTGTGAAAACCTACCCTTAACAAGTATTGGAAACAAAACGATACTATTGAAAAATAATCCCTGAAATGAACCCCTAAACAAGTACAGGAATGTTTTATTGTTACGGGTCCTTCGACGGGTCGTCGGCTTTACCTTATTTGGTTTAGTACGACCCCACCTTCTACACCTCGCGCAAATCGGACTCTAAACACGAAGTGTTGGGACAAAAAGGCAAAAAGGACATCCTTTATAAAACATTTTAATTTTGTTTTATCATCCCCGCAAATTAGACCCTAAACACGTAATTTTCCTAACGAAATAGATACCCTTTTTTCATTATTTTTGCGTTTTTGACACCCTTATCACGTTACGTACGTAACGTGCCCTATCGTGAAAAGGACATCCTTTTTACGTGTTTTTTTGGTCGCGCATGGTATCCACTCGTCAATGTAAGTGGCCCCCCCGGGACTAAAGGATACATTATTTCATAATACACCTGCAGGTTAGGCCTGATCTTTATTTATAACTTCTTTAAAGAGATGCTCTGCGGTTTAACAAACCCCGTTCTACATGTCAATACAACATATATAATGCACATTACGTCATGTAGCATTGTAAACTACATAAACACATCGAGTTGATTAACAAATCACGTAGATACATTTATAGCACTCGAGTTCAATTCCAATGAACCAAGGTGTATTAGTTTTGCATAGTAATTCAAAGAAAAAAATCTAAACAGCTACAGAGGATGCCAAAGTTGAGGTGGTGAAAAAAATTTAACAATTTTGAATTTTAAGATGCTATATCAAACGAAGGTATCTGGGCCCGGTCTTACAAAGAGTGATGATTGATCCAATCAATCTCAACTGTATGGAAATCCATCCATACCATAATTTTTTTCTAAAATAAAATTCGCACCATCTCCTTCGTCAACATGGAAAATCGCACAGAATCTGCAATGATGAACGTATGAAAAAACATTACTATCTAGAAAACATTTCGAACGAATTTGCATTTTATAATGGTGACGTTGCTGGCCATCCATAGTTGTGACTGATCTGGGGCCCGTTGCAGAAAGAGTTGCTATCAATCGCAACTCTAAAAATCATGCGCAACTTGATTTTCAACCAATCAACAGCGCGCATTTGGGACTTGCGATTGATTTTTTGACTTGCGTTTAAACGCAACTCTTTCTGCAACGGACCCCGGATCAATCGTAGCTCTTTGAATGAGGGGCCAAGGACAGAGGTTTTAGGGGAAAAGGAAAAATCAGACAAGTTGATAGGTGAAAGATTGAACAATATCGGACAACTATCAAGAAAGCTATAAATTTTTAAGTTGCAAATATTGGTAATCACTATTATACCCATGGCAACTTCAAATTGGCCGCATATGCGATGTCATAGTGATAATGTAAGGCAAGGACTACACTTCCATGTACTCCAACACAAAAAATGGCTAAAATGTAATTTCTTTCAAAAATTTTACTTTCAATTATATTTTTCCTTCATGAGGATGTAATATAATATACTACCTGGGGTACACAGTATTTACATGTAGATGACAGCCCCAGGGGAATTGGAACTTGAGAGAAACTCCCTATACCTGATAATTAAGTACATGGCCTATGGGGAAGTTGTCCTTTCCTTGTTATAATTTAGTTACACAATTGCCAATTTGAAATCTACATAGTCCTAGGGATCTCAATTTTAAAGCAGCCATATCTTTAATATTTATTGTCCGATTTCCTTCAAACTTTCACCATTCTGCTTGTCTTATTTTTCTCTGTTCCAACACAACATTTTATGACCAAGATTGGATTCCCCCTGAATAGTTTATCATTACGACACTTCCAACCTGCCTCAAGCCTTCATCGGCACTGCAATGATGTGAAATGACATGAAAAAAACAGTGGCATACCTAGGATTTTTCACAGGGGGGGAGGAGGACAAAACTGTCCGCCAAAAAATTTGACAAGCAAAAAAAAAAAAAAGGTCTTCAATCGTGCTGAAAGGATAATGTACCAAAAAAAGTGAAAAGCAAAAAAAGAAAAAAAGGTCTTCAAGCTCGTCAGGGGGGTAATAAAGGTATCAGGAAGGGCGAGCAAAAAAGGTCTTTCAAGCTCGTCAGGGGGGGGCAGGGATACGTCCTTTGCATGGGTTGTGACTCGTCAGGGGGCAGACTCCCCCCCCTGCCCTCCCCCCGGTAGGTACGCTAGTGAACAAAAACATTGAATAATGATACAAAACTGTGTACATCCCACATGTCGATAGCACAGAAACATAGTAATGCTTTACACAACAAGTTCTTAGCATCAATAAGTTGTGAGGGGGTATATTCACAAGTCTGAGGCAAAAAAAAATCATCTTCTAAAAAAGGAAGGCGGACAAGAGTAAAACTTGTACAGAATCTGCCATGGTCTGTGTCAGTTTTGCGAACTATTTGGTACCTATGATGGTTCACCTAATTGTAAAAAATATATCTGTATAGATCTACATCTCTTTGGTTAGTTTTTACATCATAATCATGTATATTTCAGTTAGTAAATCCTCTCCCGTAAACCCGTACATCTTGTTACAATCTTGTTAAATCATAATTCATTAGACACTTATATTCTATATACATATTACATTACATATCATGAACATTGCTCATTGAACACACACAGTTTATAGTACTTAAATCAAAGTTCATATACGGTAATATATATATATCTATAGTATAAATCAATATATTTCTATAATATAAATTCATAAAATCCTTCATAAAAAATAATATTAAGTACATGTATACTAAGCAACGTAAGTGCTCCTATAAAGTAAGTAAGGATGCCATTTTAAACCTGAATCGTCGAAAACAAATAACCAAAGAAACAATTGAATAAAACTCATTAATTCTATTTTAGCTGTTTTTCATTTCAAATAATTGTCCAAATTTGACAGTGTAAAATCTTTTCTTGTCTTGAGAGACATTGTATAAACAAGAAAATTTGTAAATACTGTATATCCTCTTAAAAAATTCATAAAGATATTTCTGTGTTCTGTAGCAATTCATATACATATAGTACACAGAGACAGCAGGTTTAAACACATGGGTTTCATTATTTCAATATTTTCAGTCATTAAGAACATAAAGAATTGGAATTCATTGAATCATTTATGGAGCATTGTGGCCTAGTGGATAAGTCTTCTGACAGAGGGTTGTGGGATCGAATCCCACCCATGGCGTAATTTCCTTCAGCAAGAAATCTATCCACATTGTGCTGCACTTAACCCAAGTGAGGTGAATGGGTACCCGGCAGGATTAATTCCTTGAATGCATGAGCGCTGAAAGGAAGCTCGAGTTAAAGCCGAACATTTGTGGCGTTATTCCGAAGGTTCGATAATCCGAAAATGAAATAAGGTTCGTTAAAAATTGTGCTAATGAAATTCCTTTGAAGAACCTTTGATCAAATGCTAACAAAAGAGTCTGCAAATTAAAAATTAGCAGCTTGGGGACATTATTATTACATTATTTTATGAATAAATTAGCAGAATTGATTGGTTTGGAGTTTTTTTTTTAAGAACTTGCTCCTACAGTTATTAGATTATGCCATGGGTAACGAGCATGGCGATTTTTATCGCGAACCCGAGGTCAGCGGCTGAATCAGCACCCCCCCCTCCCATCTTTAACGTTGTCAAAGTAGCCCACTGAATGGAATGTGAACGGATTTGAAGAGATCAAAACATTTTGAAAGTTGCACGATTCAAACTAGACAACACAAAAATGCATTGAAATTATTTAACACTAGCGATGAAAATTTTAGCTGATACCTCAACACCTCAGTATTACCTACAGCACTTATTATTGATGAGATGCCATCAAGTTTTTTTACAAATAATTTCATGATAACCTCCTACTGAAAACGTGATCAAGTTCTCTGAACCATATATCTAACTGAGTATAGGCAGTGTAGCTGTTTTCAATGAATCTGCAGTAAGAAAATGGATCTTAAAGCAACCTTCAATTGACAAATCATGGGGATATCAAGGCTAATCTCTGAACAGAGAAGGGATTCAGGTCTTTCACTCGGCTGCGTGCCTGGGGGTGTTATGTACATGTAATGGACACCTGCATGTCTGGGAGGACCGATAGTCAGTAGACTAACCAACCAGACGTAAACTGGGTGTTTTCACTTTCAGACAAGTAACTTCGCAGAGGTTATTTATTTTGGTTTAGCAATCAAGGGACCTGCTAAGAGTCTAGGAATAGTTGGAAACTAGAACTGCGACGACCCAAAGTAAATTGATGATCATCACGTGTTCAGTCAAATTAGTGCTGTCCGAACTTTTATCGCATTAGTCCAACGGGCTCTCATGACGGATGGATTATATTATGCAAGTCAATTGGCCTTTTGCAAATTTCGCATTGATTCAATTTCCCCATGACTTGACAATTGCAGGTCGCTTCAAAGCAGAATGAAAGGATTGAAACCAACAGTTGACATACTGTAGTTATGACTGCATGCCCTCATGGTATTTAATACTTACCTTCCGACAGATAAGCCCATAGATGTGTTTTTTCCCTTAAGTTGTTGATAGGTAATGCATGATTTAACTCACGCACGCACGAATGCTGGCCTAAGCCTCTTATTTCACAAAAGTTGTTTGTCACTTTATATGCACGATTTCACACATGACTGGTGACCCTCACTTTAAAGCTGTATAGACTCTCCTCTTTTCTTTTCTTTTTTGCAAGCAGATTTTGAAAGCCCATCCTTGAACAGAATTTGAATGCAAAGTTAAATATTTGTCAAAGTTTGAGTTTGAGGAGGGTTATTAGAAATGAAGTCCTATTTCATTACTAAAACCAGGAAAATTAGCACAATTTAGCACAAGAAACTGTCACCAGTTATGAATATCTTAAGAACAGCATAGCAAAATAGCCCCCTGATCATCGTTATATGACACTTATGGTACAGTAACGCTAAAACCTTGTATCTCAAAGTTTAAATGTTTTGATGACAGCTCAAAATAAGCTGGATTATAGTGTTATAACATGGGTAGCAACCTTGTTTTCCTCACAAAGAGTTCTTCACAGAGTCTAGTAGACTGTTTTCAGACAACATTGGACTGCCACCATTGCTATATTAAAAAAAAGAACAGCCTTTTCGAAGATGGCCTCAATTTTTTTTTTTTTCAGAAACAAGGATTTATCAGCCCCGCCACGATACATGGTTCAAATCAAAATTCTGAGACAAAGACCCGTATTCTGAAGTCTAAACTCAGGTATAAAGTTGTGGTTTAAGTATGGAAAGTCAAAATTTTTATTAAGTTGTATGTTTCTATGTTTACTGTGCTATTTCCTGATTCATCGATGGTGAAGACAATCATTTATGCTTCCTACACAATTATAAATGATTTGAGAGCCGAATGAGCTGAAGTAGGATGTCTCTACTATTAGTGATTATGTAACGATTGGCTGTCCATACTTAAACCACCACTTTCAACCTGAGTTTAAGTTAAACCTGACTTCAGAATACGGGCCAAAGACTTTATTTAAGGCAACCCATTTTCAGCCGTGGTGTTTCCACTCGTCCCTTTGTTCCGATGTCTCTATGGGTATGGGCAAGAGTGGAAGGGTCGGGGGCACATCCTTCCTGTTGAAGGACCCTTTTCCATAAAAAAATTGGGGCCCCATTTTTGTTAAATCCAAGATCATTCCCTAGGTACATTATATGAAGTGATGCTATACAAAGGTTAGTGAATTCCACCACAACATGAACATTTCTGAAGTGTTCAAGTTCTGGAATGTGAAGTAAGGGGATAAAGTTCAGGTATAACATTCAATAAAGGGGCTGTCACAATTGCTCGGCGATCGTTTGTGATGATTTGGTCACAATATATGTTGGACAGAATCGCAATGGTTGTAAGCAGTCGCACCATCCGTTGTGAAAGGGGCTTTAAAGGACAAGTCCACCCCAACAAAAACTTGATTTGAATAAAATGAGAAAAATTCAACAAGCATAACACTGAAAATTTCATCAAAATCGGATGTAAAATAAGAAAGTTATGGCATTTCAAAAGTTTCGCTTATTTTCAACAAAATAGTTATATGAACAAGCCAGTTACATCCAAAAGAGAGAGTTGATGACATCACTCACTCACTATTTCTTTTGTAATTTATTATATGAAATATGAAATATTTTTATTTTCTCGTCATTGTCATGTGAAATGAAGTTTCATTCCTCACTGAACACATGGAATTCCATTATTTTAACATTTTGTGCTTCAGGCAAGGAGGTTCTAATCGTCAAATTCGTAAAAATTGAAATATTGTATAATTCAAACAATAAAAAACAAAAGAAATAGTGAGTGAGTGACATGATCGACTCTCTCATTTGGATGTAACTGGCTCGTTCATATAACTATTTTGTTGAAAATAAGCGAAACTTTGAAATGTCATAACTTTCTTATTTTACATCCGATTTTGATGAAATTTTCAGCATTGTGCTTGTCTGATTTTTCTCTATTGATTCAAATCAACATTTTTCTGAGGTGGACTTGACCTTTAAGTTTGTTTGTCTGGGCTCGCCACTGAACATTGTAGTGTTGTTGACTACATGTACATTCTACACTCGGCACAGAGGAGTGTATTTTGTGGTGGGTTCACAAACTTTTGAGCACAACTGTCAATGTGCATGGGCTAGCCAACTGTAAAGAAATTATTCTCATGAATTGTGACAACTTAAAAAAAAAGGACCCGGGTCATCTACATGCCTTATTTGTAGATGGTTGATAGACTGATGCATGCTCAGGTGTGCTTCTCTTGGTTGCCATAGTAACAGAAGGTACACGCCTTTTCCGGAATGCAGGGTATATGGAATGCATGGCCTGTCAATGAAATAAAAACAGGATTTGTGAAAATATACATATACATGTAAGTGCGTGCATGCAGGGCCAAATAATGAACAATGTGCGAGAAGAGCCAGTCGATATACCGCACCGAGGTCTGCAGAACCGAGTGCGGTATATCCATTAGACGAGTCGAGCACAGAGTTCATTATTTAGGTCCTCTATGCACAAAAATGTACATTGTTTGTTTGATACAAATGCAAAAAAATGCACATTGTTTGTTTAATACAATCCCCTCCTCTCCCATGTTACTGACTTGCCCCGAATGCTATGATTTGATTTAAATTCTAGATCACTCCAGGTCACCTTGTACTATCCTGCACTCTGACGTCAGAGTGCAGGATAGGACTTTTGGATGCAATAGTGCAATTCACTGTATATCATGTGATCTGATTGGACCAATCGGATTACAGAACATTCTTGGGAGTTGTATAATGGATTATAGCATGGCTTGTACAGTCTGATCCACAGAATACGAACATCATTTTGCATTGAATCTTCCACACACAAAACGGTAAATTGCCCATTCGTCTACTGCCAACTCGTCCACTTACCATATGGTCTCCTTCAATTTAGTCTCACGCCATTCCGTCCAACAATATTTCATCTAAAAACCATCTGGTCCAATAACAATTTGGTCCAATCATCACTTTGCCTAATCACCATTCCGTCTCATAACCAGTTGGTCTAATATCCATTTCATATTCATTCATTTGCACAATTAACACTTGGTCCAATTAGACCAAATGGTGTATGGACGAAATGGCTATTGTACCAACTGATTATTACATGAAATGGCGAGTGGACGAATTGGCAATTAGACCATGTGGATAGTGGATGAACTGATGGTAGACCAAAAGTGGTAGACGGGTTGGCAAATGGACAAAGTGGAATAAGATGAATTGGAAATAATCCCACAGACAACTGGGCACTGTCTTACAAAGAGCTGCGACTGATCCAATCAACCACAACTATAGATGGCCAGCAACGTCAACATCTAAAATGCATGTTCATTCAAATTGTTTTCTAGACATGATGTATATTCGTACATTCATAATTTTCTTGACAATATTTCATGAAATTAGTAACTTGGCAATAAACAATTCATAGATTCTTATTTAGATTGGTATTGATTGTATAAGAAGTTTTTCTCCGTTAAAGGGGGTTAAAGGGGGGTACTTCCAGGCTGAATATGATATGATTTGCACGGATATAATCAAATCAGACAGACAAAACACTAAAAATTTCATCAAAATCGGATAAGGAATAGCAAAATTTAGAATTATCTTGGTGAAACAGTTTTTTGCATGTCTTCATTAGTATGCGAAGAGCATGCTGATGACGTCACATCCCAATATTCTTTTCTATTTTACTATATGAATTTATATATATTCCAATTTTGTCTACCAAGAATGAGAAAGGATTGAGCATTTTACAGAGTGGATTCAGCATGAAAGAAGTGCAATTTATTATTATTATTGATGCAAATTCATAACAAGGGAGACACATCATATACACAAGAAATGAAAATATAAAATGATTTCATGTAATAACATAAGAAAATGAAAATGGGAACATGACATCTGCCGAACTATTTGATTTTCATGGCAGTAATTGCTAAACTTTAAAACCCAATAACTTCATTATTTGTTATAAGATTTCGATCAAATTTACAGAATTTTGCTTGGTGAATTTTACTCTATCTATTCAGATGCACTAACAAGTATTCTAACCCAAGAGTACCCCTTCAATAACTGGAGCGTTATTTCAATACTACTATATAATCCTACATTATCCTCTGACGTTGCAGAGAAGACAGAAGAAACGCTGTAGTGATTCTGTGATGATTTTACCTTGGATAGAGGCATTCAAAACTAGTCAACTATAAAACATTCTATTGATTTCTATTTGTTAAATCAACTGTGACGACCAAAACAACAAAGTCACCAAAGACAGTTCTCTTTAAATCGCCCAAAATGGTGATTTCATCTTAAAATAAAAAGAAAAACTTAAACTTATCTGAAAGGATAGTTCTTCCTTATCATAGTGTCGAAATTAGAAGTAGTATTAAGGTAAAAAAAGCTGAGATACAATAGCTTCTTTGACACTATTTACATTTTTTACAGACTGCTTGGAAATTTCACCTATACTGCATCAACACTATGCATAGAATCATGTATGCCTGAGTGGAACCAAACCCTTTTTTCTTTTCTCCTTGTCCTTTGAAGCTCACGCTAAAGAATTCTTCTTCTTCATTCAACTATTAAAGTACCAGTGGTTGTTGATCAAGTTTGACAAGTTATACTAGGACTGGGCTATAAACGAGTGATTCTTGGTTTAACTGTGCCAATAATATTTTTAAATTCCTTTTACCTTATCTCAACATGATATGATATTGTTTGTCTCAGGTCCGAGAAAAAAGTGTGCCAGGCCAAAATCCGAAATGGCTGCCAAAACCCCCACAAGTTTTGGCCACAACTTCTTAATTTGGTGGTCTTTTTCTCTGGTTTTGGTATCTATTCATATCCTTTTTGCAGCAGGCAATTTGTTTTTCTGAAAATTAGTACTTTTAAATCATTATTTCCAGAGTTAAGAGGTGATTTTACTTAAATTTTCAAATTTTTAGACCCTTTTTTCAGCCCAAAATTAGGTTCCATCGTCTCGTGGTTCTTGAATATTAGACGATACCAGTTGATCAGTAGTACGCAGCTTCATATATCTACATGTATATTGCTTTTATTCCTCTAAATTTGGGTTGACAAATATTTGCGAAATACATCTTATCAAAGAAAAAAATGTCATTTATCCATAGGGGCTGTACGGTATACAATGTACTGTATATACATGTACTACTGTATACTGCTTGTATATCCATGCACTGACCACCATGACATATATGTAACAAGTCCTGTATCCATGCAAGAAATTACAATTTTCAATGTAGAGAAGTTCAAAATGAAAGAAAGATCGGTGGTCTACAGAAAGAGGAAATAATAATAATTATTCCCCATTTAAGGAATGCTTGGAGTACCCAAATTGTATGTATGCCTGAGTAGAACCCAACCCTTTTTTTCTTTTCTCCTTGTCCTTTGAAGCTCACGCTGAAGAATTCTTCTTCGCCATTCAACTATTAAAGTACTTGTGTGAGTGGTTGTTGATCAATTTTCACAAGTTATACATGTATATCATTTTATAGCTCAGGATACGCTTTTTTAAGCTATCTCAAAATTCAATAGGGTCCTGGTAATCCCTGTTTATTGCAATAATAAGTATAAGTACAAATATCCATGTAAGAAGTTACAATTTCAATTTAGAGAAGATCAAAATTGCAGAAGCGCAGCAAATCGGCCATGACATCATCGTCTACAACAAACCGGCTTGGCTGAAAAATGCAGAACAAGTGGAATGCCTCTGGCCGTCTCACCTGCATCACGCGGTTCAATATAGCAGCAGTGCTGACTTTGAATATTACTCTAACTCGCACAAGATGTTCAGTGATACATGGTTACTCTTATGTCCACTTTTTATGAACTAGACCAATAAACTTACAGATATATGATGGTTATTCAACAAAAAACCCCAACATGGCCAAAGTTCATTGACCCTACATGACCTTTGACCTTGATCATGTGACCTGAAACTCGAACAGGATGTTCAGTGATACTTGATTACTCTTATGTACAAGTTTCATGAATCAGATCCATAAACTTTCAAAGTTATGATGGTAATTCAACAGATACACCCAATTCGGCCAAAGTTCATTGACCTTTGACCTTGGTCATGTGACCTGAAATGCGCACAGGATGTTCAGTGATGCTTGATTAATATTATGTCCAAGTTTCATGAATCAGATCCATAAACTTTCAAAGTAATGATGGTAATTCAACAGATACACCCAATTCGGCCAAAGTTCATTGACCTTTGACCTTGGTCATGTGACCTGAAACGCGCACAGGATGTTCAGTGATACTTGATTACTCTAATGTCCAAGTTTAATGAACTAGACCAATAAACTTTCAAAGTTATGATGGTAATTCAACAGATACCCCCGATTCGGCCAAAGTTCATTGACCCTAAATGACCTTTGACCTTAATCATGAGACCTGAAACTTGCACAAAATTTGCAGTGATGCTTGATTACTATTATGTCCAAGTTTCATGAATCAGATCCATAAACTTTCAAAGTTATGATGGGAATTCAACAGATATCCCCAATTCGGCCAAAGTTCATTGACCCTAAATGACCTTTGACCTTGGTCATGTGACGTGAAACTCATGCAGGATGTTCAGTGATACTTGATTAACCTAATGTCCAAGTTTCATGAACTAGGTCCATATATTTTCTAAGTTATGATGACATTTCAAAAACTTAACCTCAGGTTAAGATTTCGATGTTGATTCCTCCAACATGGTCTAAGTTCATTGACCCTAAATGACCTTTGACCTTGGTCATGTGACATGAAACTCTAATAGGATGTTCATAGGATGTTCAAAAACTTAACCTCAGGTTAAGATTTGATGTTGACGCCGCCGCCGCCGCCGCTGCCGTCACCGCCGCCGTCGGAAAAGCGGCGCCTATAGTCTCACTTTGCTTCGCAGGTGAGACAAAATCACAGGAAGATGTGACATGTTAAATGTTTGAGATGTGGTCTGTGATCCTACTACAACAAAGCTGGTCTCAGTTGCAGCGCGTGGTAGGTTGGCGCGCACACTCTGCAATTTTGCTGCAATTGCGTTGCATATATGTAGCGTGCACTGGGATTTAGTCCGAATCAAATCTTTGTGAAACCACCCCATTGTAGGTTGGCACACACTCTGCGATTCTGTTTCAATCGCATCTTAGTGCAATCGCGTCGCATAGTGTGCGCTGGGATTTAGTCAGAATCAAATCTTTGTGAAACCAACCCATTGTAGGTTGGCACACACTCTGCGATTCTGTTTCAATCGCATCCTAGTGCAATCACGTCGCATAGTGTGCGCTGGGATTTAGTCAGAATCAAATCTTTGTGAAACCTCCCCCTGGTCATATATCATTCACTTACCACAAGGGAAGATCAAACAGCCAGTTGCTTCTTGGAAGAGGTTCTGTGAAAGAGGCTGCTGACACAAGGAGCATATCCTGTATAAAACATGCAGACATTTGATATGAAAATGTAAAGCTAGTCAGAAAAATTAAGAACTGATATTATCAATCACTTTTGTGTCAATGTTTACAAATTTTCCTAACTTTCCAATGCTCATGATCATTTAATGTAAAAGTGGACATTTTCACGGATTTCGCAGCGAGATCGGCGAGTGCGAATTTATGAGCATCTATTTTAGTTTTGGCAAAGAGACCCCATAATTTTACCTATTGAGGGCGACATTTAAGCAAGCAAACAAGCTTAAGCTCCAAAATCATATGCATCACGAGAATTTGTTCCAATGTAATCATTTTTTGAACAGCCGCAGAGCGGTATTGAAAAAAATTTGCTTGAAATATAAGATGCTGTTTCTGGTCGACTGTTGAGTGTTTAGACGTCTTTTCGATCGCCCAGGTTTGTTGATTGATCCCATGCACTTTGAATATTCGTAATCCCCCGATCCTTACCCAGTGCTCGCCCATCCATACCAGGCCAGCAGCACCTCCGCTTTGCCTTCCCGATGTCTACCCCGCAAAGAAAAGTTGCGCTAAATGTCACAAAAGCTCATGACTGGATCAAAACAATGCTGGATTATGCCACTTTAGAGCTAGAGTTATGAACAGAAAACACAATTTCATTACTGAAATGTTAATTAAAACCATTCACAGATGGGGAAGAAGGAAGTGACTTTATGATTATGGAGCGTGCAGCACGAATTCAGGAACCTGCGAATATGTTTTGAAGCCGCCACGCGCGAAAATAACAGCTTTTATATTAACAGCCATAAAATTCTGTAAGCTCACCAAATTTAGTCATTGGGATAGGGGACGCAGAAGAATGTCAAAGGCAACATGAAGAGCAGTTGTTGGATCAGACTCCTAACAATAAAGCTACCCTTAAGTCGGATGCACACTACAGTACATGATCCATTGCTATCAGATTTTCAAAGAAATTGTGTGCATGAGCAACAGACTGAATTTCTTCTTACCTGCTTAAGTTGGTAAACTGACCCCAATGAGTTCTAGGATCTTCAATGAAGTGATTTCCTTGGGATAGAAGCTTCTTTACATGGAGGACCTACACAGAAAAATGATATTCAATTACACAAAAACATATTGAATTTGTCTATACTTGGAGGACCTACACAGGAAATATAACAGATAAATGTATCATTAAACAAGACTAATTTACTTTTTCACTTAAATCTTCACAAAAATATAACAGATATCATTACACAAAACATACTGAATTTGTCTTTACTTGGATGACAGATACTGTAAAAGTGGAAATATTCGCGGTGTGGAAATTCTCGCGCATTTCGCGGCAAGATCGGCGAGTGCGAATTTAAAAACACGCGAATTTATGAGCATCTATTTTAATGCAAGTTTTGAACCACGGTTCAATTGCGTGTATCGTTTTGGCAAAAAGATTGCACAATTTGATCTAAAGAGGGCGGCATTTACGCAAGCAAGCTTCAGCTCCAATATTGTGTGCATCGCGAGAATTTGTTCTAAAAGCAATGCAATCATTTTAACAGTCGCAGATCGGTATTTAAATTATGATTTTGGTTGAAATATAAATTGCTTTTGCTGTTTGATTGGTGAGTGTTTAGATCTGTTTAGTTTTTGAGAAGACATTGGGTCGATCGCCCGTGTTTGATTGATCCCATGCACTTCGAATAGCCGTAGTCCCCCCGATCCTTACCCGGTGCTCGGCCATCTATACCAGGCCAGCAGCAGCAGCAGCTAGCAGCGCCTCCGTTTTGCCCGTTTCCCGATGTCCGCCCCGCAAAGAAAAGTTGCGCTAAATGTCACAAAGCTCATGATTAGATCAAAACAATGTTGAATTATGCCGCCCTAGAGCTAAAATTATGATCAGAAAATACAATTTCGTTGCTGAAATTTTAATTAAAACCATTCTGAGATGGCAAGAAGGAAGTGACTTTGTGATTATGGAGTGTGCAGCGCGAATTTAAAAACCCGCGAATATGTTTGAAGCCGCCCGAGCGCGAAAAATTAATCCCGCGAAAATAACAGCGTTCACAGTATCCTCAATTAAGACATGTTGAATGATCTTCGAGGGTGTGCATGAAGGCAGAGTCAAAATGTTTAACGCTTTTTAAACGACAGTTCATGATAGCACACCCATTTTTCTAATTTTGACAACCATTTGACCATATGGAGGAAAACACATAATCTCAACTTATTGTAGTCCCGCAAGTAGATATTTATGCAGGTAGACCAACAGTCAAATATCCACTGAAAACAAACATTCAGAGTCAAGAAAGAAGGAAATATTCTGAATTCTCTTGATAGTTTCCAAGTAAATCAAAACAATTACAAGGAAACATGGAAAATATATGGCCATTTCATTGACCTAAAGATGTTAAATATAATTTAAATTTCTGTAACTTTTGGGTAGGGTTTTTTGTGTGATTTTCACCCCCCCCCCTCTTCGTTTACCCCTCAACCACCATGGTTGACTGAGCACAGAACATCATCTTCCAGTTGAGTGTTAAGCCATTGTAAAGTTGTTTGTAACTTTACCAACAATCATATGGAACAACCACCTGGTGGGCGTTTGATAAGTTACGAGCGACTTTACGGGACGACTGGTGATCCTCTCTCAGGCTCTAAATCAACTTCAATAAATATTTTGTGAATATCATTTACCAAAAGGATCAAAAGTCGTTCTTATAATCGAATGTAACTCACTAACAGCTATATGGAAAAACCCACCAAGGGACCGTTTCATAAAGCTGTTCATAATAAGTCAAGAGGGACTTTCAGAATAGCTAGTGATCCTTTTTTGTGGTAAATGATATTCACCATTAAATGTTCCTAGGTGATAACCAGTCATTCTTGATGTCACTTGTAACATACAAGAAGCTTTACGAAATGGCCACCAGTGGCCCCGTAAAACACAAAGCTTAGCAATGATCGTAGAACCATTTTCTACGATTGATTGCATCGACTACAATGTACAATCAATCGTGAAAATCAAGTGAACAATTAATCGCTAACCTCTGTGTTACAGGGCCCAGGTGGGTGTTTCATAAAGCTGTTCTTAAAAGGCGACTTTAAGGACTGGGGATCCCTTCTTGCAGTAAGTGGTATATTGACTAGGCGATGGTTTAGCCTGTAAGAAAGGATCACCAGTCGTTCTTAAGGTCGCTCATAACTTACGAACAGCTTCATGAAACGGCCCCCTGGTGGGTGTTTCACAAAGCTGTTCGTAAGATACGAATGACTTTACGCATGACTGGTGATCCTTTCTTGTGCTATGTGATATCACTATGTAATTGAGTTATGACCGAAGAACACGTTCCAGTCGTGCGTGAAGTCGTTCGTAACTTTACGAACAGCTTTATGAAACACCCACCAGGGGCCTGTTGCATAAAACTTTTTACCTGAGAAAACTCAGGTTTTTTAACCTGTGTTTTTGCCCTGTGTTAAAGTGATTGGCTGAAGTCAGTCTAACCTTAGTTTTCATTTTTTACCGGAGTTTTCTCAGGTAAAAAGTTTTATGCAACAGGTGCCAACTATCACAGAACCTTGTACATTGACTTACCCTCTCCTCCTGACTACTGGTATCTTTGCACCCCTCCATGCTATCCTGGTACTCCTTCATCATGGCGTGTTGTAGGACCGGTCCCAGAAGGGGGTGTCTTTTAGACCAGAGATAAGTATCTGTTCCTTCTATCATCGCATGGCTTAGCAAGCTGTAAAGGAGGAGGAATGATTATCGTTTCAGAGAGTATCTTTCACACCAGGGCCGCATCTCACAAAGAGTTAAAGGGGAATCCAGCCTTGGCCATAAAATTTTATGTTGGGAAGGAGAAAAATAAATTTAACAGAATGGTGAAAGTTTGAAAGAAATCGGACAAGCAATGAGAAAGTTATAGCTGCTTTAAAAATTGAGATCACTAATTCTATGTAGATTTCAAATTGGCAACTGCGTAAATAAATTATGACAAGGGGCAAGGACAACTTTCCCATAGGCCATGTACTTTATTATCAGGGATTTGTGGTTTTCTCCTTAGTACCCATTCCCCTGGGGCAGTAATCTAAATATAACCCAGGTAGTATATTGTTTTATGTCCTCATGAAAGAAAAATATAATTTGAAATAAAACTTTTGGGAAAAATGACAGTTTAGCCATAATATGTATTGGAGTACATGGAAGAGAAGTCCTTGCCTTACATCACTATGGCATCCCATATGCGGCCAATTTGAAGTCTCCATGGGTATAGTGATTACCAATATTTACAACTTTTAAAAATTCATAACTTTCTTGTTGTTTGTCCAATATTGTTCAAACTTTCACCTATCAACTTGTCTGATTTTTCTTTTCCTTATAAAAACAAGTTTTTATTTGGGTTGGATTCCCCTTTAAGATTGATCCAGACCTGCCAACCTTCTACAACCAAAAAGAGTATTCTTCTAAGGGTAAAAATGTATTTTTTGACCAAAAAGAGTATTCTTCTACTTAAGGGTAAAAATGTATTTTTTGACCAAAAAGAGTATTCTTCTAAGGGTAAAAGAGCATGATCGGTTCATCACGGACGGACATTTGATAGATTTTGAAAGTTTTGAAGGCTTGTAACAAATTAGGAATAAGATGAACAAGGTTCCTTTGTGTTTTATAGTGAAGGGTAGGACAAAGTATGCTGAATGATGAAAAAAGTTTGTTGCCATGGTTACCTACAAACATAGGTATCCACTAAATGTGCCATATCACGGACGGACATGATAGAAATGTGGTTTTTAGAATTTTTGTACATTTTTATTGTTTCTATCTAAACAGCTTTACATGGACCAATAATTGTTAATGCAACTAACACTCGGGTATGTTAGCTTCTATGTTCAGCATATTGAATTCTTAACCAATATCAAACTTTTGAGAGAATTGCAAATATTTTCCATCACGGACGGACATCTCGGACGGACATCACGGACGGACACTATCAAAATACAATGGAAGAACTCTGTAAGAAGTTCTTAATACTTTTTTGGGTAAACAAATGCTATTGTATTGATGATTTGTACATATTTTAATAATATTAAACAGTATTAGTGGCACAATCAAGTTGCTACAACTTCAATCAAGTTGCTGCAACTTGATTTAAGATGAAGCAACTTGATTTCTATGCTAGACCCCGGGGGGCCACTTCCATTCACGAGTGGATACCATGCGCGACCATGGGGTCTCGAAAAGCACCCTAATCACGTAATTTCCATATTCTGAAAATGCACCCCTTAACAAGTATTGGAAACAAAACGATACTCTTGGCAAATATTCCCTGAAATTAACCCCTAAACAAGTACAGGAATGTTTTATTGTTCCGGGTCCTTCGGTCGTCGGCTTTACAGTAGTTTGGTTTAGTACGATCCCACCTTCTGCACCTCGCGCAAATCGGACTCTAAACACAAAGTGTTGGGGCAAAAAGGACATCCTTTATAAAACATTTTAATTTTGTTTCATCATCCCCGCAAATTCGACCCTACACTGTAAACACGTAATTTCCTAGTGAAATAGATACCCTGTTTTCAATATTTTTGTGTTTTTGACACCCTTATCACGTTACGTACGTAACGTGCCCTATCGTGAAAAAGACATCCTTTTTACGTGTTTTTTGGTCGTGCATGGTATCCACTCGTCAATGTAAGTGGCCCCCCTGGGTGCTAGACGCACAGTATAATCTAGACATACGATTGCTCTAAACACAGTTCTTGTCAAAATCGAATGTAAAGAATATTGTCTTTTTAAATTGTAGAATACTAGTAGGTTCAAAATCCACAGCTAGTTGATTAATGATCATGTTGATTCAAGTATTTTTTTTCCAAAAAGATGTTTTTTTAAGGTCCAAAAACTAAATTGAAAAGATCAACAGGTTGCTGATCCTTATGCTTGTTTGTTGGATCAACACTTGTCAGGGGCTCTCTTTAAATCCATCTTTTGCACATACAAAGCGGAGACACCCCATAACATAAACAGCCCTCATGTATTTAGGCCCTGACCGAATCCAAAATTGAACTTGATATTCCAATCCAAAGCTTATTAAAACTTCTAAACACTGCAGTGCAAGCTTTATGCATTTTCACAGTTTACCAGATAGCAATTTGCTTAAAATTAGCTCCAAAATGGACTTCGAAAAAAGGTATTCATGTAATTTTCACAAACCTCAAGACTGTGATGTCATGTTCTCTTAGAAGCATTGTGAAGCCATAGGTTTGTACATGGAAAAATTGATTTTTCTGCTTATCAGATTATGCATTGCATTCTACTTCTTCTCCATCACTTTCTGCAAGCTTGAATTGGTGAAATCTACAGCTTTGGACTTGTTCTTGCCATACTTTGTTTCCCGCTTTTTTGGCATATACATGTACATGTAGCTTTTCAACTCTATCTGCATTCCAATAATGTTTAAAAAAAATTTCTGACAACAATATAGCCCCAATAACGGCCAAACAAAGATATCACAAAAAATTGTGAAGAGTTGTAGGTTTATTCCATTTGAGTTCTGAATAATTCTCAGAGCCATTTTTCACTGCAATTAGAAGCTAAAATCAAATTCATAATCTACTCAGCAAAGTTTCTCATTTGCATATATGAATCTTTCCACAAGTATTTCACTCGTCCGTCCGTGATGAAATTAATGTCCATCCGTGATCATTTTTGATTGATTTATTATATGCATAAAATGTATGGATTTTAGCTACATGTTCAAATAAAATGATGTACAGTGTCCAGTGAAATACTTCTACACACTTTTATTTCTGTTTCTATTCTGATAAAGAATAAAAAGCTGAATCCATAGACATTATCCTAATAAAAATGATCACGGACGGACATTAATTTCATCACGGACGGACGGAAATGTTAACATCTACAAGGAAAGTTTACTTCCCATATTTTTTTCCTGCTAATATGTTTGATGATAGATAAATGTTCAGAGTGCAAGACCATTAAAAAAAAATTGGAGTAACTTTGAAAACAATAAAACTAGAGTGTAATGAATTTGAGTGAATTAACTTTGTCCGTCCGTGATGAAATTAATGTCCGTCCGTGATCATTTTTGATTGAGTTTATGATATGGATAAAATGTATGGATTTCAGCTATGTTAAAATAAAATGATGTACAGTGTTTAGAGAGATACCTCTAAACCTTTCTATTTTTTATTTCTATTCTGATAAAGAATAAAAAACTTTTCATCTTTTTTTCCATCACGGACGGAAATTTCAAAATGGAAATGTTAACACCTACCAAAAAAAATTACTTCCCAATATTTTTTTTCTACTATATTATGTCTGATAATATAGTAATGTTCAGAGTGCAAGAACATCCAAACCAAATTAGAGTAACTTTAAAAACAATAAAACTAGAGTGAATTCAATTTGAGTAGAAATGTCCGTCCGTGATGAGAGGTAGCAGCACCCCCATGAATAAAATGGACTATTCCGGTACTTTCGGAATCATCAATCTTGATGAAACTTAGTTTTTTGAAACCTGAGATATCAAAGATTATTTTAAAAGCAAATTTGATAAAAGTACTATAAAAAAAAATTTTCACCTCAATGCGAACCCTTAACCGATCATGCTCAAAAATGTATTTTTTGACCAAAAAGAGTATTCTTCTAAGGGTAAAAATATTTTTTGACCAAAAAGAGTATTCTTCTAAGGGTAAAAGTATTTTTTGACAAAAAAGAGTATTCTTCTAAGGGTAAAAATGTATTTTTTGACCAAAAAGAGTATTCTTCTAAGGGTAAAAATGTATTTTTTGACCAAAAAGAGTATTCTTCTAAGGGTAAAAATGTATTTTTTGACCAAAAAGAGTATTCTTCTAAGGGTAAAAATGTATTTTTTGACCAAAAAGAGTATTCTTCTAAGGGTAAAAATGTATTTTTTGACCAAAAAGAGTATTCTTCTAAGGGTAAAAATATTTTTTGACCAAAAAGAGTATTCTTCTAAGGGTAAAAATGTATTTTTTGACCAAAAAGAGTATTCTTCTAAGGGTAAAAATGTATTTTTTGACCAAAAAGAGTATTCTTCTAAGGGTAAAAATGTATTTTTTGACAAAAAAGAGTATTCTTCTAAGGGTAAAAATATTTTTTGACCAAAAAGAGTATTCTTCTAAGGGTAAAAGTATTTTTTGACAAAAAAAAGTATTCTTCTAAGGGTAAAAATGTATTTTTTGACCAAAAAGAGTATTCTTCTAAGGGTAAAAATGTATTTTTTGACCAAAAAGAGTATTCTTCTAAGGGTAAAAATATTTTTTGACCAAAAAGAGTATTCTTCTAAGGGTAAAAGTATTTTTTGACAAAAAAAAGTATTCTTCTAAGGGTAAAAATGTATTTTTTGACCAAATAGAGTATTCTTCTAAGGGTAAAAATGTATTTTTTGACCAAAAAGAGTATTCTTCTAAGGGTAAAAATATTTTTTGACCAAAAAGAGTATTCTTCTAAGGGTAAAAGTATTTTTTGACAAAAAAGAGTATTCTTCTAAGGGTAAAAAAGTATTTTTTGACCAAAAAGAGTATTCTTCTAAGGGTAAAAATGTATTTTTTGACCAAAAAGAGTATTCTTCTAAGGGTAAAAATGTATTTTTTGACCAAAAAGAGTATTCTTCTAAGGGTAAAAATGTATTTTTTGACAAAAAAGAGTATTCTTCTAAGGGTAAAAATGTATTTTTTGACCAAAAAGAGTATTCTTCTAAGGGTAAAAAAGCATTTTTTGACCAAAAAGAGTATTCTTTAAAAAATTTTCTCACTGTAACATTCGCCAGTCTGTTGTAGTGAGATCAGTGGAAAAAAAATGTGAAACGACTCTACTTGAAAATTTGATAATTCGCCCTTTTAAACATGTGCTTGCAAGCAAGAATTTACTTGTTCTTTTCATGCCACAAGTTACTGGCCGACAGTAATTTTTACCGGTTTGGGACTGTCGGACCGGCGCTAGTGTCATAATTTTCTCT